>NC_053023.1:686069200-686310987 GCF_003073215.2 Triticum urartu | reverse complement strand
ATCCAAGTACCAGAAGTATTAGATGAAAAAGCTGCCACATCTTTAGAGACGGACGAAATCGCATCGCATGCGTTGCTTGGTTCTCAAGGAGTACAAGAGGAAGTGGAGGAGGTTACTGGCAGGCGCAAGCGCAAAGGATCACAACATGTCAAGTCTCCTTATGTGGTCCCTAAACCGAACAAACGTGCAAAACGTTCTGCCAAAGGAAGTAAGTTTTTTGTGTTTCTAATTGTTATTGCGTAATAATTATTTATGTATTTGCGTTTATAATTATTTGAGTTGTGCGTTACAGAATTGTTCCAAAATGGTGGTGTTAACAAATCTGGTGATGAGTATGATGTGGTGAAAGCGTCCATCAAGTACGTGCGCGCGCATGAGCATTCACAAAAACATGCCAAAACAGAAATTTTCAATGATGGCATGGAAGAAGGTCTCACTGTGCGGAGAGCTTGTCAGATTATTAACCATGAGTGGCTAAGTGGCGACGTAAGTTAATTTCATATATTGTTTTACAATTGATTCGAAAATACCATTGTTAAATCTAACACAATATTTATAGGTAATTAATGCATACTCATCATTTTTGGTCGACAAAGTTAATGATGATCGTTTCATGTTGACAACTTGGAGGATACATTGGTTGCTTCACATTAGATCCGGAAAGAAGACCGCCGGTAACGATTATGAAGCAGAGTCGCATAGTAATGGACCCGTGAACAGATGTGAGGACGAGTATTTCAAAAAATCAAAGGTAAGTTTGATTGTTAACACGGTACATACATACGATAGTATGTGATGATTGTGTTTTATGGTCCTTGTGATGCAGACTTACATTCCTCTAAACAAGCAAAATAATCACTGGATTACTGTCGTCATGCATAGCGGGAAGAGAGAGTTTCAGGTTTTTGACTCGTTGATGACCGAAAAACTTGACAGTGTTACTAGAGAACTCGTTGAGGACCTGGTAGGTTTAACTTTCAAATGTGCATTTGGTAACATTCGTTTTCTTTAGTACACTGAATGACATTCTTTCCACCATGTTTATTATATCTTTAGAGAAAACAACTAGCAGAAGATATCCAAGAAGCAAATGCAACCGGAATTGTGAATTATCCGGATGTTTCCAATTGTCCTATTAAAACGTATGACATGCCAAAACAACATGATGGGTGAGTTCTTACTCTGACAGAATGTCGGTCTTGTATGTACAGTAGATATTTAATCTTCGTAAATTGTATGCACTAGGAATTCGTGTGGAATATTTCTCCTTCGATGCTTTCAATATTGGGATGGTGACAAATGGACAGGCTTATTTTCACAGGTACGCAAGTCATGTTTGGACTACGATGTACAATGAACGTTGTGCTAACACCATTTTTTTTTCAGAGCTCAATTGATGATTCGAGAGAGTTAATGATTGCGCAACTTATCTTTTCGGAAAGAAACAAGCTTGATGAAGTGAAAAACAAAGTTATTCGGATATCAAAGAAGAAGAAATAGATGCGGCACGGAGGAGTTTTGCATGTGATTGGGTGGTACTGGAGGACTATATTTTCCAAACGCTTTGCGCACTTGCTTATAAATTTTATGTAATAGACTCTGCTTCCGAATAGTTATATGTAATAGACTCGGCACTTTTCCAAATGTTTTTTATGTCCACATGATATTTTGTTTCATAAATATTATATAATCAGTCTTTTTTTGTTTACATGATTTTTTTGTTGCCGAATAGTTATATGTAATCATGTAATCGTGTCGTCGTTAAGTTTTTGTACACTAAACTATGGCAGCACACTGCATGTTACTTTGTTAGCAAAAACTTGGTTTACAGCACACTGGGTGTTAGTCTAGTTTAGAAAAGCGTAAAAAATATTTTACATAAAAAAATTGCCTGCCCGTCCACAGCGTGTCTTAGTAAGCCCGTCGTTATCAAGCCCACCGGGCGATTACGACAGGCGTTTCGGAGCACGCCGTGGAAACCAGGCCCAACAGGGCAGCATCGACGCGGCACATCGACGGGTAGTAATCAGAGGAGTTCAATGTGCCGACGGGAGCTGAGTATATAAGCTGGTCGTCGTCCCCTTCGGCCGGCGAGGTGGGACTAAACTTGCGTCGGCCGCGGGGCGACGTGGACACAGCCACACGCGACGTGGGCCGGCCCAAAAAGGCAATGGACGGCGCGGTCTTCTCGACGGCTCGACGCCGTGGGCCGGCCCAGTTACCCCCGCTGAGACGCCGCGCCAGGGAAACTAACTAGTTTAGTCCCACCTCGCCGGCCGAAGGCGACGACGACCAGTTTATATACTCAGCTTCCGTCGGCACATTGAACTCCTCTGATTACTACCCCGTCGATGTGTCGCGTCGATGCTGCCCTGTTGGGCCTGGTTTCCACGACGTGCTCCGAAACGCCTGTTGTAGTCGCCCGTTGGGCTTGATAACGACGGGCTTACTAAGACACGCTGTGGAGACGGGCGGGCATTTTTTTCACTTTTTTTCAACAACAATTCGCAGATTACTTCTCTTATTTTAATATATTTGACAGCCGACGGGACTGTAGTAAATACATGCAAAATTCATAATATAAACAATGAATAGTGAATATTTATATCAACAACAATGATGTCTCAACATAACAATTGTCACCACAGTAATTTTATTGTAGTGGACAGAAAATAACAAGTCTCAAATGACAACGGTCTTCTGTAGGCAATAATCTTGTTTCACACATATAAAATACTCAACACGAACATAAATTTAACAAATGTTTTTCATATAAATGGAAGAGGTAAAACACTTGCATCGTCTTCACTTGAGTCTTCAAGCCCAGCTACTGCATAGAATAAATAAAAAATTATGAGAATCAATGTACGGTAGATGAATCAACGGAACTAATATAAACAAAGCAAAAAGACGTACAGTTACGTACAAATGGAAGTAGTAAAACAGATGCACCGTCCTCACCTTCTGTGTTCAAGCCCAGTTGCTGCATACAAAAAAATATGAGAATCAATGCACCGTTAATGAAACAACAAAACTGACATAAGCAAATAATAGACATACTCTTCATTTTTGCTGCATGTGCTCCTGTTATGACCTGAGCCGCTGCATATGCTACATTTTCGTCCAGATTTCTCGTCAAATGCTTTAGGCCTCTCATTTTTTGTCACATCTGGGCCACCCTTACCGTGACCTCTACTGTTCTGCTTAGGTGCGCCCTTGGTGGAAACCTTTACTGGATCACGAACCAGAATATGATCTCGGTTAGGCTCAAATGGATTATTGTTCACGAAGCTTCGCTGAATATCATCTTCATTTCCCTGAATGTCCTTATTCACTATAATATCATCCAGAGCTGCCATCAACTTGTCGAATAAGAAAGGATTACTGCATGCGACATGACATGCTTCTGAAGATTTGATGGTCAACTCACTATATCTAGCTCTGTCCTCACCACTCGACCAACCCCACGCAAACAAATCGCTGGTGCGCTTCACGGGCAGTCCAGCTCGTGCTTTTTTTGAGAATCTTCGCAGGACACAACACTTGGGTATCACAGGTAAGTTCAGTGCATTCAAAACATGAATAATATGCTTGCAAGGAAGCCCTTTGCGAGTCATACTTCGACAACTGCACTTTATAGTTTCTGCCGAGTTACCTGGCGTATAGTCCACATTAAATCTGTGATCCCTGTTATTCTTCCACGCAACCACAAATCTCTGACTATCGGTCCCTGTCAGTCTATCAATTACCTCAAGCTCCTGTACCTTCTTCATATCTTGTTGCAACATATAAAAGTTTGCCTGCGTGAATGCTTTCGCAGCATACGACTCAATGGCCTGACACTCAGTCACTGTTACTGGAAGAGTCTGTGAGGCCGTGTAGTCATCATAAGCTTCATTCTCACGGAGGCGAACAATACAATTCTCGTAGTGTACAATCATGTCAACGATCGTCATACCATAGTCAAGATGAAGGTGCAGGCTGGAGTTCAGACTCTCACTCCTCTGATTACTGCGCATACCAAGGAAAAACCCACCAGACAAATATGATGCAGCCCAAAGCGTCCTCTTCCTGTACATCCTATGGAGCCATGTTTTCGTTTTCTCCGTCTGCCATTTGCGCACAAACGCGGCCCATCTCTCCTCAAAAACCTTATGTGTAGTGGCATAGTACAATAATGCCCTAAACTCCTTCAATGACTTGTGGTTGAGGTGTTTCTGCATATTCTTTTCAATATGCCATGAACATAGACCAATGCTGTTGGGTTTCGTAGTAATTTTTCAAAAAATTTTCCTACGCACACGCAAAGATCATGGTGATGCATAGCAACGAGAGGGAGAGTGTTGTCTACGTACCCACGCAGATCGCAACGGAAGCGTTGACGCAACGTAGAGGAAGTAGTCGTACGTCTTCCCGATCCGACCGATCCAAGCACCGTTACTCCGGCACCTCCGAGTTCTTAGCACACGTACAGCTCGATGACGCTCCCCGGGCTCCGATCCAGCAAAGCTTCGGGGATGAGTTCCGTCAGCACAACGGCGTGGTGACGATGATGATGTTCTACCGACGCAGGGCTTTGCCTAAGCACTACAACGATATGATCGAGGTGGAATATGGTGGCAGGGGGCACCGCACACGGCTAAGGAACGATTCTCAAGGATCAAACTTGTGTGTCTAGAGGTGCCCCCTGCCCCCGTATATAAAGGATCCAAGGGGGAGGGGGCGGCCGGCCAGGAGGTGGGCGCAGGAGGAGTCCTACTCCTACCGGGAGTAGGACTCCCCCCAATCCTAGTTGGAATAGGATTCCCCGAGGGGGGAAGAGAGAGAGGGGGCCGGCCACCTCTCCTTGTCCTAATAGGACTAGGGGAGGGGGGAGGCGCGCGGCCCACCTTGGGCTGCCCCTTTCTCCTTTCCACTAAAGCCCACTAAGGCCCATATAGCTCCCGGGGGGTTCCGGTAACCTCCCGGTACTCCGGTAAAATCTCGATTTCACCCGGAACACTTCCGATATCCAAACATAGGCTTCCAATATATCAATATTTATGTCTCGACCATTTCGAGACTCCTCGTCATGTCCGTGATCACATCCGGGACTCCGAACTAACTTCGGTACATCAAAATGCATAAACTCATAATAGTTGTCATCGTAACGTTAAGCGTGCGGACCCTATGGTTCGAGAACAATGCAGACATGACTGAAACACATCTCCGATCAATAACCAATAGCGGGACCTAGATGCCTATATTGGCTCCTACATATTCTACGAAGATCTTTATCGGTCAGACCGCATAACAACATACGTTGTTCCCTTTGTCATCGGTATGTTACTTGCCCGAGATTCGATCGCCGGTATCCAATACCTAGTTCAATCTCGTTAGCGGAAAGTCTCTTTACTCGTTCTGTAATACATCATCTCACAACTAACATATTAGTTGTAATGCTTGCAAGGCTTATGTGATGTGCATTACCGAGAGGGCCCAGAGATACCTCTCCTACAATCGGAGTGACAAATCCTAATCTCGAAATACGCCAACCCAACATCTACCTTTGGAGACACCTTTAGTACTCCTTTATAATCACCCGGTTACGTTGTGACGTTTGGTAGCACCCAAAGTGTTCCTCCGGCAAACGGGAGTTGCATAATCTCATAGTCATAGGAACATGTATAAGTCATGAAGAAAGCAATAGCAACATACTAAACGATCGGGTGCTAAGCTAACGGAATGGGTCATGTCAATCACATCATTCTCCTAATGATGTGATCCCGTTAATCAAATGACAACCCATGTCAATGGCTAGGAAACTTAACCATCTTTGATCAACGAGCTAGTCAAGTAGAGGCATACTAGTGACACTCTGTTTGTCTATGTATTCACACATGTATTATGTTTCTGGTTAATACAATTCTAGCATGAATAATAAACATTTATCATGATATAAGGAAATAAATAATAACTTCATTATTGCCTCTAGGGCATATTTCCTTCAGTCTCCCACTTGCACTAGAGTCAATAATCTAGATCACATCACCATGTGATTAACATCGATAGTTCACATCATCATGTGATTAACACCCATAGTTCACATCGCCATGTGACCAACACCCAAAGGGTTTACTAGATTCAGTAATTTAGTTCACATCTCTATGTGATTAACACCCAAAGAGTACTAAGGTGTGATCATGTTTTGCCTGTGAGAGAATCTTAGTCAACGGGTCTTTCACATTCAGATCCGTTATGTATTTTGCAATTTTCTATGTCTACAATGCTCTGCACGGAGCTACTCTAGCTAATTGCTCCCACTTTCAATATGTATCTAGATCGAGACTTAGAGTCATCCAGATCAGTGTCAAAACTTGCATCGACGTAACCCTTTACGACGAACCTTTTTGTCACGTCCATAATCGAGAAACATATCCTTATTTCACTAAGGACAATTCTGACCGCTGTCCAGTGATCTACTCCTAGATCACTATTGTACTCCCTTGCCAAATCAGTGCAGGGTATACAATAGATCTGGTATACAGCATGACATACTTTATAGAACCTATGGCCAAGGCATAGGGAATGACTTTCATTCTCTTTCTATCTTCTGCCGTGGTCGGGCTTTGAGTCTTACTCAACTTCACACCTTGTAATACAGGCAAGAACTCTTTCTTTGACTGCTCCATTTTGAACTACTTCAAAATCTTGTCAAGGTATGTACTCATTGAAAAAACTTATCAAGCGTCTTGATCTATCTCTATAGATCTTGAAGCTCAATATGTAAGCAGCTTTACCGAAGTCTTTCTTTGAAAAACTCCTTTCAAACACTCCTTTATGCTTTACAGAATAATTCTACATTATTTCCGATCAACAATATGTCATTCACATATACTTATCAGAAATGTTGTAGTGCTCCCACTCACTTTCTTGTAAATACAGGCTTCACTGCAAGTCTGTATAAAACTATATGCTTTGATCAACTTATCAAAACGTATATTCCAACTCCGAGATTCTTGCACCAGTCCATAGATGGATCGCTGGAGCTTGCATATTTTGTTAGCACCTTTAGGATTGACAAAACCTTCTGGTTGTATCATATACAACTCTTCTTTAATAAATCTATTAAAGAATGCAGTTTTGTTTATCCATTTGCCAGATTTCATAAAATGCGGCAATTGCTAACATGATTCGGACAAGCTTAAGCATAGATACGAGTGAGAAACTCTCATCATAGTCAACACCTTGAACTTGTCGAAAACCTTTTGCGACAATTCTAGCTTTGTAGATAGTAACACTACTATCAGCGTCCGTCTTCCTCTTGAAGATCCATTTATTCTCAATTGCTTGCTGATCATCGGGCAAGTCAACCAAAGTCCAAACTTTGTTCTCATACATGGATCATATCTCAGATTTCATGGCCTCAAGCCATTTCTCGGAATTTGGGCTCATCATCGCTTCCTCATAGTTCGTAGGTTCGTCATGGTCAAGTAACATGACCTCCAGAACAGGATTACCGTACCACTTTGGTGCGGATCTCAATCTGGTTTACCTACGAGGTTCGGTAGTAAATTGATCTGAAGTTACATGATCATCATCATTAGCTTCCTCACTAATTGGTGTAGGAGTCGCAGGAACAAATTTCTGTGATAAACTACTTTCCAATAAGGGAGAAGGTATAATTACCTTATCAAGTTTTCTACTTTCCTCCCACTCACTTCTTTCGAGAGAAACTCCTTCTCTAGAAAGTATCCATTCTCAGCAACGAATGTCTTGCCTTTGGATCTGTGATAGAAGGTGTACCCAACATTTTCTTTAGGGTATCCTATGAAGACGCACCTTTCCGATTTGGGTTTGAGCTTATCAGGATGAAACTTTTTCACATAAGCATCACAACCCCAAACTTTAAGAAACGACAACTTTGGTTTCTTGCCAAACCACAGTTCATAAGGCGTCGTCTCAACGGATTTTGATGGTGCCCTTTTAAACATGAATGCAGCTGTCTTTAATGCATAACCCCAAAACGATAGTGGTAAATCGGTAAGAAACATCATAGGTTGCACCATATCTAATAAAGTACGGTTATGACGTTCAGACACACCATTATATTGTAGTGTTCCAGGTGGCGTGAGTAGTGAAACTATTTCACATTGTTTTTAACTGAAGACCAAACTCGTAACTCAAATATTTGTCTCCGCGATCAGATCGTAGAAACTTTATTTTCTTGTCACGATGATTTTCCACTTCACTCTGAAATTCTTTGAACTTCTCAAATGTTTCAGACTTATGTTTCATGAAGTAGATATACCCATATCTGCTCAAATCATCTGTGAAGTTCAGAAAATAATGATACATGTCGCGAGTCTCAATATTCATCGGACCACATACATCAGTATGTATGATTTCCATTGAAATTTGTTGCTCGCTCCATTGTTCTGAAGAACGGAATCTTAGTCATCTTGCCCATGAGGCATGGTTCGCAAGCATCAACTGATTCATAATCAAGTGATTCCAAAAGCCCATCAGCATGGAGTTTCTTCATGCGCTTTACACCAATATGACCTAAACAGCAGTGCCACAAATAAGTTGCACTATCATTATTAACTTTGCATCTTTTGGTTTCAATATTATGATTATGTGTATCACTACGATCGAGATCCAACGGACTATTTTCATTGGGTGTGTAACCATATAAGGTTTTATTCATGTAAACAGAACAACAATTTATTCTCTTACTTAAATGAATAACCGTATTACAATAAACATGATCAAATCATATTCATGCTCAACGCAAATACCAAATAACACTTATTTAGGTTCAACACTAATCCCTAAAGTATAGGGAAGTGTGCGATGATGATCATATCAATCTTGGAACCACTTCCAACACACATCGTCACTTCACCCTTAACTAGTCTCTGTTCATTCTGCAACTCATGTTTCGAGTTACTACTCTTAGCAACTGAACTAGTATCAAATACTGAGGGGTTGCTATAAACACTAGTAAAGTACACATCAATAACATGTATATCAAATATACTTATGTTCACTTTGCCATCCTTCTTATCCGCCAAATACTTGGGGCAGTTCCGCTTCCAGTGACCAGTCCCTTTGCAGTAGAAGCACTTAGTCTCAGGCTTAGGACCAGACTTGGGCTTCTTCACTTGAGCAGCAACTTGCTTGCCGTTCTTCTTGAAGTTACCCTGCTTCCCTTTGCCCTTTTCTTGAAACTAGTGGTCTTGTCAACCATCAACACTTGATGTTTTTTCTTGATTTCTACCTTCGTTGATTTCAGCATCACGAAGAGCTTGGGAGTTGTTTCCGTTATCCCTTGCATATTATAGTTCATCATGAAGTTCTACTAACTTGGTGATGGTGACTAGAGAATTCTGTCAATCACTATCTTATCTGGAAGATTAACTCCCACTTGATTCAAGCGATTGTAGTACTCAGACAATCTGAGCACATGCTCACTAGTTGAGCGATTCTCCTCCATCTTTTAGCTATAGAACTTGTTGGAGATTTCATATCTCTCAACTCGGGTATTTGCTCGAAATATTAACTTCAACTCCTGGAACATCTCATATGCTCCATGACGTTCAAAAAACGTCTTTGAAGTCCCGATTCTAAGCCATTAAGCACGGTGCACTAAACTATCAAGTAGTCATCATATTGAGCTAGCCAAACGTTCATAACGTCTGCATCTGCTCCTGCAATAGGTCCGTCACCTAGCGGTGCATCAAGGACATAATTCTTCTGTGCAGCAATGAGGATAAACCTCAGATCATGGATCCAATCCGCATCATTGCTACTAACATCTTTCAACACAATTTTCTCTAGGAACATATCAAAATAAACACAGGGAAGCAACAACGCGAGCTATTGATCTACAACATAATTTGCAAAATACTACCAGGACTAAGTTCATGATAAATTTAAGTTCAATTAATCATATTACTTAAGAACTCCCACTTAGATAGATATCCCTCTAATCCTCTAAGTGATCACGTGATCCAAATCAACTAAACCATAACCGATCATCACGTGAGATGGAGTAGTTTTCAATGGTGAACATCGTTATGTTGATCATATCTACTATATGATTCACGCTCGACCTTTCGGTCTCCGTGTTCCGAGGCCATATCTGCATATGCTAGGCTCGTCAAGTTTAACCTGAGTATTCTGCGTGTGCAAAACTGGCTTGCACCCGTTGTAGATGGACGTAGAGCTTATCACACCCGATCATCACGTGGTGTCTGGGCACGACGAACTTTGGCAACGGTGCATACTCAGGGAGAACACTTCTTGATAATTTAGTGAGAGATCATCTTATAATGCTACCGTCAATCAAAGCAAAAATAAGATGTATAAAAGATAAACATCATATGCAATCAAAATATGTGACATGATATGGCCATCATCATCTTGCTTCTTTGATCTCCATCTCCAAAGTACTGTCATGATCTATATCGTCACCGGCATGACACCATGATCTCCATCATCTTGATCTATATCAATGTGTCGTCGCGTGGTCGTCTCGCCAACAATTGCTCTTGCAACTATTGCTATCGCATAGCGATAAAGTAAAGCAATTATTGGACGCTTGCATCTCATGCAATAGAGAGACAACCATAAGGATTTTGCCAGTTGCTGATAACTTCAACAAAACATGATCATCTCATACACAACTTATATCTCATCACGTCTTGACCATATCACATCACAACATGCCCTGCAAAAACAAGTTAGACGTCCTCTACTTTGTTGTTGCAAGTTTTACATGGCTGCTACGGGCTTAAGCAAGAACCAATCTCACCTACGCATCAAAACCACAACGATAGTTTATCAAATAGACTCCGTTTTAACCTTCGCAAGGACCGGGCGTAGTCACACTCGGTTCAACTAAAGTTGGAGAAACAGTCACCCGCAAGTCACCTTTGTGCAAAGCACGTCGGGGAAACCGGTCTCGCGTAAGCGTATGCGTAATGTCGGTCTGGGCCGCTTCATCCAACAATACCGCCGAACCAAAGTATGACATGCTGGTAGGCAGTATGACTTATATCGCCCACAACTCACTTGTGTTCTACTCGTGCATATAACATCAACCCATAAAACATAGGCTCTGATACCACTGTTGGGTTTCGTAGTACGTAGTAATTTCAAAAAATTTCCTACGCACACGCAAGATCATGGTGATGCATAGCAACGAGAGGGGAGAGTGTTGTCTACGTACCCTTGTAGATCGCAACGGAAGCGTTGACACAACGTAGAGGAAGTAGTCGTACGTCTTCTTCCCGATCCGACCGATCCAAGCACCGTTACTCCGGCACCTCCGAGTTCTTAGCACATGTACAGCTCGATGACGATCCCCGGGCTCCGATCCAGCAAAGCTTCGGGGAGGAGTTCCGTCAGCACGACGGCGTGGTGACGATCTTGATGTTCTACCGACGCAGGGCTTCGCCTAAGCACTACAACGATATGATCGAGGTGGAATATGGTGGCAGGGGCACCGCACACGGCTAAGGAACGATCTCAATGATCAACTTGTGTGTCTAGAGGTGCCCCCTGCCTCCGTATATAAAGGAGCCAAGGGGGAGGGTGCGGCCAGCCCTATGGAGGCGCAGGAGGAGTCCTACTCCTACCGGGAGTAGGACTCCCCCCCAATCCTATTCCAATAGGATTCCCAAGGGGGAAAGAGAGAGAGGTGGCCGGCCACCTCTCCTAGTCCTAATAGGACTAGGGGAGGGGGGAGGCGCGCAGCCCTTATGGGCAGCCCCTTTCACCTTTCCACTAAAGCCCACTAAGGCCCATATCTCCCGGGGGGTTCCGGTAACCTCCCGGTACTCCGGTAAAATCCCGATTTCACCCGAAACACTTCCGATGTCCAAACATAGGCTTCCAATATATCAATCTTTATGTCTCGACCATTTCGAGACTCCTCGTCATGTCCGTGATCACATCCGGGACTCCGAACATACCTTCGGTACATCAAAACACATAAACTCATAATAACTGTCATCGACTGTCATCGTAACGTTAAGCGTGCGGACCCTACGGTTCGAGAACAATGTAGACATGAATGAGACACATCTCTGGTCAATAAACAATAGCGGGACCTGGATGCCCATATTGGTTCCTACATATTCTACGAAGATCTTTATCGGTCAGACCGCATAACAACATACGTTGTTCCCTTTGTTATCGGTATGTTACTTGCCCGAGATTCGATCGTCGGTATCCAATACCTAGTTCAATCTCGTTACCGGCAAGTCTCTTTACTCGTTCCGTAATGCATCATCCCGCAACTAACTCATTAGTTGCAATGCTTGCAAGGCTTATGTGATGTGCATTACCGAGAGGGCCCAGAGATACCTCTCCGACAATCGGAGTGACAAATCCTAATCTCGAAATACGCCAACCCAACATCTACCTTTGGAGACACCTGTAGTACTCCTTTATAATCACCCGGTTACGTTGTGACGTTTGGTAGCACCCAAAGTGTTCCTCCGGCAAACGGGAGTTGCATAATCTCATAGTCATAGGAACATGTATAAGTCATGAAGAAAGCAATAGCAACATACTAAACGATCGGGTGCTAAGCTAACGGAATGGGTCATGTCAATCACATCATTCTCCTAATGATGTGATCCCGTTAATCAAATGACAACCCATGTCAATGGCTAGGAAACTTAACCATCTTTGATCAACGAGCTAGTTAAGTAGAGGCATACTAGTGACACTCTGTTTGTCTATGTATTCACACATGTATTATGTTTCTGGTTAATACAATTCTAGCATGAATAATAAACATTTATCATGATATAAGGAAATAGATAATAACTTCATTATTGCCTCTAGGGCATATTTCCTTCAGATGCCACACGTCAGAAAGCACCTTCCTAATAGCCCTTATCATCGCTGCATCTCCATCTATAATTACAGATTTGGGCCTCTTCTGACAGTTAGCTTTCAAGGACGTGTTAAGCAACCAAACATATGTAGCCTCAGTCTCGTCTGAAACAATGGCGCAGGCGAATACCGTAGTGCAACGGTGGTTGTTCAGACCCACAAAAGGGATGAACGGCATTCCATACCTGTTCATCTTGTATGTGCTATCGAACACAACAACATCACCATAGTCTAGATAATCCCGGCGTGACTGCGAATCACACCGGAAGAGGTTTTGGAGCCTGCCTTCAGCGTCAACCGTGTGCTCAAAGAAGAAGTCTGGATCTCTGTCCTTTCTGGTCAACATGATTCCTACGGCAGTAGCAGCATCACCTTGTGCAAGCAATTTCATCTTCTCCCTATAGCACATGTTATACAGCTTTGTCCTCTGAAATGGTGACTTTGCATACGACCCATACCTGCTAACGATGTTGTCAAAAATGATATGTTTTCTTATCCCAGCTCCAGCCATAGCTAAGATCTCAGCTCTCTCAAATGCTTTGATCTGATTATGAGATCGGAGGAAAGGGACTTCGTCCGGTCGTGCAAGAGTGTGGCTGTGATCATCGGAGAAACTGCTGACATACCAAAGATTGAGCTTTTTATCAAGCTTAACTGTCAAATGGGCTTCGCATAAGAATCGACTCTCCGGTCTAAGCCTGCGGGTCCGGCCTTCCATGGTACAGAACTTGGCCTGTCGTTTTCCTGCGACGGAACAGAGATACCTCCTCAAGCGCGGAGTCCTTGCGCGATCCTTTGAAAATTTTAGCGAGTCCTTCCTGATGCTGAACCCACGTTCTCTCGCGTGCTTGTTGTAGAACGTGCACACCTCGTCTAATGACCTGAATGTATTTACCATCACTGCCCAATGCCTATCAAGTGACTCTTGCTGATATTCATCATAGCACATGTCAAGGTCAAACTGATCATCATCGCTGTGCTCATCATTCCCACTAGGACCATCAACACCTCCCTGCAAAATATGACATATAACCTTGCATGTCAATCTGTTCTTGTATTGTTACTAACCATAAATAATTTAAAGAACTTACTTGGCTACCGCTCACACTACGAGATGCATCGACCTCGCTCTGGCATTGTCATCATCTATATTATTATGCTCATTGTCACCATTAGCATTTATCTGTGCACATGTAAAGTAACATAAGTGGTCATACAATTTTAATGTCAAGCATTTCTCTACAATTTTTTCAACATACCTGGCTCACACTATCTGCATAAAATTGTTCATCTATATCATATTCCTCATTGTCAGCATTGCCATGTAGCTGTACAAATTTAAAAGGACATGTTAGTGTCAAATAACTAGTTTGTATTCAATATGTTTTGGTCAACATTGAAGGCACTTACATTACCACTGTACGATTCATCCTGACTCATATAGTTGTCTCCGAGAGGTTGGTTCGCATTCAATGACGAGGATCCATTATCGCTACCGGAATCATCACTGACGTATCCGGTTACTTGCTCCATCTATGCACATACAAATAAGGTGTGAGATCAATGCCAACATTCCACAAAACATCATCGCGAATACAGTAAATTCGTCAACAGTGACATGACTATGTGGCATGCATACAAATTTGAACATACAAAATCATTATGAGGTCATTAAGAGGTCACTACTCTCCTCTCTTATTTACCTAAGTAGGGAATCATTTTGCATAAAAAAATGCACAAAAATGCAATGAACAAATCAAAAAAAGAACAAAAAGAGCCATCCTAACCTACTGTGCACCGTCGAGGTCGACGCCGATGCGTTGCTGCCACCCACGTCGTGGAGGGCGCGTACCAGGACAGAACGTTCACGGGAGCGCTGGGCGTTTCACCGGCGACACGGCGTGTGGGTGACTACGGACGCCGTCGGTGCTCGCGACTAGACGGGCACGTCGGGGTCGACGTCGTGACGGCGGTGGACCACGGCGGCGTTGATGCCGCTAGGGTTTCCTAGGCGGGGATGGGGTGTCGGTTTCACGGCGCGTGGGTGACTACGGACGCCGCCCGACGTCGTGACAGCGGTGGACCACGGCGGCGTTGATGCCGCTAGGGTTTCGTACGCGGAGATGGGGTGTCGGGGTGGGGCGTACTTTTTTTTCCTTTCCCGATCGCACTACCGAACCGCACGCGTACGACGCGGGAGTACGGGGCGCGACGTACACGGGCGGCCGGCCCTACGACGGACGGCGGGTACACTAATACATAATTTAGTATGGACAATACTACCCCTTAAAAGTTTATTGGGGGGGGGGGGGTTGTACCGAAGTCCTTCTCAACTCACAAAGGGTGGTCGAAGGTGGAAGAGGCTTCAACACTTCCAGTTGAGGGCAATCGCGCAAAATTAATTTTCTAAGACCAGACAACCATAACCTTGGCTCACTTTGGAATTTATCATTGTTCCCAAACAGATCAAACTCCTTCAGTGCTTGGCAATCCTCAATCTGCAATGCTCTTAAGCTAGACCTCATACCATCCACGGAAGTGCATGAACATCTCTCCAACTTCGGCATTTCAACTAAAACAAGCTCTTCCAGTGAAGGAACCAATAGTTCTATTACTTTCGGCAGGTTGCTCAACATCAGCTTTGTCAGAAACAGAAACTTGTCTAGAGATGGAAGTGTTTGCCATTCTCCACAACCATACAGATGAAGCGTCACCAAGGAGGTAACTGAGCAAATGTTGGCAAGCCCATTTGGTGTGGTAGCATCATTGTTCCCAGATATCTGGAGAATCACTAAGTGCGAACAGAGTTCATCTTCCTCAAGCATCTCTCTTGTTGTGCCCACAGAAGGCTCGGAAGTTGGGCCACTTTCATCCATTGGCAAGAGCGCCATGCCTGTTTCCGCAGAAGATTCCTTCCAGGATAAGTGCAGTTTTTCTAACAGTTCGTTTTCTTTCAGTACTGCCTCATAAACCCCCTCCATAGTTTTAACATTGTCCAGTTGATGCAACCGACCCTGTACAAGCTTGCTCATGAATTCGGATCGTGTTATTTCAAAGTTGCTAGAAATTTGAAACTTAAAACCATGTAGCTTCTGAAATAATGTCATGCTGTCAATGGTAGCAATGGAAGCGTACACCCCCTTCCATACAACAAGATGCTTCAAGCTAAAAAGATTATTAATACCATCAGGTATATTAAGATCAGTGTATGACCCAACATGTAATACTTGAAGATGGTACAGCTTGCTCAATACTTGAGGGAAAGCCCCATCCACCTCATCAGACCCACATTTTAGAAAGTCAGCAGATGCGGCAGACATGTGTAGCAAGCGTAAATTGTATGCCCTTTTGAATATATCTTGAAACAACTGTAAGAAGAAAGAGTCATATTGCCCAAGTAACACCAATGTCCTCAATTTGCTTACTGAAGTAACTGCATTTTTCAGATTTTCTTCAAACTTCTCATTACGAGGAATGTTCCCATGCTCATCTTTGATGTATCCAGAATCCGTTAATATTGACAAATGTCGTGTAGTCGGAGATATTTTGTTGCACTGTAGACCACATATAGTTGCACATTCTATTCTTGAAACCGTCATCGCAAAATCATGCATGAGACCACACACAACATACATAATTTGATTGCATAGATGAGATTCTTCTCTCTTAACTTGTTGAAAGAAGCCCAGGTTAACCAAATCAGTCAGATAGCCCTGTCCTATCTCCTCCAATGTTTGACTAAAGTTGTTGCATTTTACAAATCCCTGTGATATCCAAAAACAGACCAACTCCTGACCAAGAAACTGATAACTGTCGGGGAATATAGCACAATAGGAGAAACATTGTTGTAAATGGTAGGGAAGTTGATCATAGCTAAGTTTCAGAGCGGACATGATTCCTCTACTAAGTTGCAGGGATTTCCAATCTTCATTCTTCAGAATGTTATTCCAGTGACCAATGTTAAGTTCCTTCCTTAATAGTTCTCCTGTAGATTCTGCTGCTAATGGGTTGCCTTCTAACTTCTCCGCTATTTTCCGCCCGATGGTACTTAGACTTTGATGCTCCTCGTAGTTCTCATCACCAAATGCACGTGATTCGAACAATAACCAAAAATCATCATGGCCCAAAGCACCTAACTTCACCGTGTTGAGTGTGCCAAACCTCTGGGCAACAGACAAATTTCTAGTTGTGACTAGAATCACACTGCCCTCCAAATGACTCGATACCAAAGGAGCCAATACTTTGTCCCATTGCCAATCATTCATGTCATCCCAGACATCATCTAAAACAATTAAAAGCCTCTTTGTGATTGTGTTACTCTTCAAGATCTCCTGAAGCTTCGCCAAACTGTGTATTCCTTCATGACTTGCATTTTTGTGAAGAGAAGCATAATCATGTGTTTCTCGAGGAACAAAGTCTAACATCTCCCTTGTGAGCCTTACTTGGTCAAAATTGTGAGAAACCCAAACCCATATCCTGAGGTCAAACTGACTTTGCACATCTGGATCATTGTATATGAGTTGAGCTAGAGTTGTCTTTCCAACACCTGCAATGCCTACAATAGGCAGAACCCTAAGATTATCTGTTTTGTCTTCTAGTATCAGCTTTATGATGGAGTTCTTTTCTGCCACTCTCCCATACACTCTTCTTGGAACAATGCTTGATGTTCTTTCATACTGATGTGAGGCTGTATTGTGGTGATGATATGAACTTGAAGCAGAGCCGGAATCTAATCCATGTAGCTTGAGGAACTCACTCACTTCCCCGCTGATGTCTTGTAACTGACTAGTAATTTTCTGTATCCTATTGGATAACTCGGCCTTGTCCCAATGGACATGCGTGTCATCTGCGGTGATTTCTGTTGGCTCCTCGTCCTCTCTCCTTCTTTTTCTGGTAGTTGAATCACCGGTGCTGCAATAGAGGCGGTGGATTGGCCATTAGAACCACGATTAAGCCGCTTCAACTACTTCTAAAAAAGTTAAAAATTGCTTAGCTACCTTGACAGGTTTGGTGGGTGGCCATTTGATCCAGCTGGTTTCTTCTTACAAGCCTTGTTATGGCTGAGCATCCCAGAGGTCCCGTTCAGGGTTCTGCACTTGATCTCCGTGAAACAATGCTTACATCTCGCTTTGACAGGCTTTCCATTGCCGTCTTCTTCCGTGACATCAAAAATTTCCCACGCCTTGGACCATCGTTTCTTGCCGCCACGGTTACTTGGGATGTCAGAATTGCCTCTTGATGGATGTACTTGCTCTGCTGCTTGCACTCCTTCGGGATCGTCAACTGCGGGTGCGCCAAGACACAGCAAATGAGTCGGCATGATCCTGCTTGAACAGAAAAGATAAAAGGAAGCAAGCAAACGTGTATTTGCAGGCAGTGGGCGTACCTCCTTCTACCTGCTGTTGGAGCCTGTAGTAGTCGAGCTCGTCGACAACATCGTCGGCGTCGCAGAGCAGCTCCTTGAGAAGGGTGAGAGATTCAGCCAGCGGCTCGTTCCCAATCGCCCTCCCTTTCACGGCAGAGACCACCAGCCTGACTCTCCTCACCTCCGACTTGAGCTTCTCGATGTCGTCGACAAGCCCGGCTTGGCGAATCCACGCATCAAGTTTGTCAACCAGGAGGGCTGCAAGGATGGTCTGCGCCAGCCATGGAATCGCGGCCTCCATCAGATCCGGCAGAAGCAGTTTCAGCGATGGTCAGTCCCTAGAGGAGGAAGCAGCCGAGCAGAGGAGAGAAACAATACACAATGCGATAGGAACTAGAAGCGGGGGTGTCCATTACTACATGGCAGCTGTTCTTACATAGGTGTTCACGCCCGTGCCTGCCGGCCGGGTCGCTCTCGCGGGCGATGATCCTGGAGCCGGAGGCCTCCAGCCACCACCGTAACCCCCTCTCCTCTTTCCTCGTGCCTTCGCCGCTGCCAGACCATTCGGCGGCCGATTCGATCCTCGTGGTCTGCGATTTGTTATTTGTGACTTTTTCTTCAAAAGACCCAAATCTATACAAAACATCCAAATCCATAACATAATGGAAATTACACTGGAATTTCTGAACCGTCGAATGACCACTACCTAACTGACCCCTTGCACGCCGCGGTTGCCACTCTCATACCGGAGCCGATCCAACCTTGTCGATGGCGAGAAGTCTTTGTGCACATGCCTCTAAGGACCAATGCTTCAAAGCCACATTCGTCATCATTGAACCCTCGAATCGATCCGAAGAACCAAATAACAAATGTTGTCGAATATGTCCCGATGGACAAACTCGAGGAGGAGGGGAGCCCGGAAGACCGGCTCGAAGGTGAAGCACCCCCTGCGAGGACTAAAATCCTAACATATTTACTAGCCAGAACCGAGACAACATGATTTCCCTCTCCGCCACGGTCACCGAAGCAGCATTGCAAAAAGCAGACAAATTTGCGGAAAGATAGATGGGAGAAAGGGTTTTCTCTAGTGTGTACAATCTGTTAAAAAATAGACGGTGTACAATCTTTTTATGGTATCTAAACATTATGTTGAAGACCTAGTGTATTTTATAACTCCCATGTTGTAAGGGAAAAGTTTACCTTCAGCCGGCTGATCGCGTGCGAGCGTCCACCGCCTTTGTGTCCATCAAATTGACTCTTGATCAGACGGTCGAGATTAACCTCTCTGTGTCCACGTTTCTGCAACTCATGCTTTGTTTCAGAAAATAGAGTTTGCAACTGCCTGACTAGATCCCGTGGCGGGCGGAGACTCGTGCGTATGGGAGGGCGACGCCAGCAAGGATTCTGGCCGGATCTCGCCGGATCTAGCGAGGATGACGAGCGGGCAAGAGGCAGGGACATCCGGGAGCGGTAGGGGCTCCGCTCGGCGAAGTCTGGCGGCTGAGGACCCGCGATGACGGTGACGCTCGGCGCTCCCACGGCAAGAGTCAGACAGACGGGAAAAACAAAAGGAAGGGATGACAGCTAGGCGACCTGGTTGGAGGTCCGATGCTCGCCTGCGGCGGCGTGAAGGCAAGGACGGGCGGCGTCGATCCTCCCTCACCACCATCTGGCGGAATTCGTGGCCCGCTCTTGTTGCTACCGGGTGATGAAGAAGATGATCTCTGCTCGCCATTGACGACGGAAAGGCCACCGTCCACTTCTGCAAAACAAATGTGTGACAAGACCTTTATTGCAGGAAAAAATTCCGCAACGAGACCGCTGTTGCAAATTTTTTTTTGCAACAAGACTTTTGTTGCAAAAAAAATCCACGATGGACACGACTGCGAGCTGACTGCGTGCTGCAGATGCTTTTCTGAAACATAGACCTTGTTGCAAAAAGGAATGCAACAAGTATGTTGTTGCAATTTTTTTACAACATGACCTCTGTTACAAAAGTTTTTGCAACACGACCTTTGTTTCAAAAAAATTCTGCAACGTTACCTCTGTTGGAGTGGGAAGGACGAAGCTCGGTCACTTGATGGTGTGAGATCTGATGGGTGAGTTGGCGGTGGCGCCGCGTGGGACGCAGCTCTGTCGGGGCTGGGGCAAGAGTGTATTGTTTTTGCAACATAGCGTCTGTTGCGGGAAATAACAAATAGGTGTGCGGGGCGCGGACACTAGATCGGACGCTATCAGCTCGGGCATCCAACGACCGTCAAGGCGACGAATAATATCTAAACATCGGCCGGCGGACGCGTAGCAGCGCCCCTCATGTTGTAATATATTACTCGTTCTACCAAAAAAGTAAGATAAACGATTTGGGTCGGGTGACCGATCTCAACCTTCGCCGATCGGCTCGCTGTCTTGGCAGGTGACGTGCTTCCCACACATGCGTCGGCCTTGGCACATCTCTCTCTCTCTCTCTGTGTGCGCGCACGTGTGCTGGCAGTCAGCTCTTGTATCGCACTACCTCTGCCCCAGGCCAACCGCAGCACACCAATAATTTAAAAAACTAAAGATAAACCAACATATTGGAAACAATAAATTTATATAGGACCAACAATATTCCTATGTTGAATGAGGTGGTGGACCGATCCGGAGATTATGATGTCGCTCATGTTGAGTAAAAACCTTTCTGGTCACTCGCGCCAACTGCATACACACCGTTTTAAACAACATTTGATGTTCCGTTCGGTGTAGTATAGACCACATACGAAGCTAGTGGGTACAATAAAAAATTACCTGGAAAGAGAAGATTTTGCCATCGAAAACAAAACCATTTCTACAGTCAAAGCGGCCATAATAAGGCATGCGCTCCCATCCTTATTAGCGTTTTAAACCTATTTAGGTTTCCATCGAGCCAGTGATAAAAATATTAGCAACACTTGCGGGCGGATACAAATTGAATGCTATTTGGAATACTGACCAGGTAAAACGCACAAAATTGCACTGGAAAAGGAGGTGTTTGATTGTGTCGGTCAGTACAAAAACTACACTTCTTACTTCCTTGCCAAATTGCGATGGGCGAGATTATCTTTTATTAGTACAACCCCCTTTAGAGATAAAAATCTTAATATTTAGTGGAATCTTCGTCTTTCAAATTTTCATGTTATTATCCACTGGGGTCTCAAGTGCACGGTACATAGAGTCGACCATAAAGGACCCCGATTTAGTGAGATTCTAGTCAAACACATCTCGTCCTTGTGTCAGGTTGATCGAGTCCAAATGATAGGGAAGATTTTGCCATCACAAAAGACGGGGCTCAATCAAATCTCCTCTGAATGATATTTCCGGCCGGAATGAATTGAGCACCTGCGCAAGAGTATCATTGGATACAATATAGTACTCCCATCATTCCTAAATATAAGTCTTTTTAGATATTCTAATAAGGGACTACATACGGAGCAAAATGAGTGAATCTACGCTCTAAAATATGTTTATATACATCTGTATGTAGTTTGTATTGACATCTCTAAAAAAGACTTATATTTAGAAATGGAGGGAGTATAAAGTTGGATATCGTTCCCGAAGAGTGACATTACCTAGCCACTTGTCCTACCAGAGATGTATCTTTGAGAAGTCTTTTATCACGAAGGATCCAAAGCAGAAATGATGTTTCTTTGTCCCCATTAGACCAACTCAAAAGTGTAAATAACCAGGTTTTCAACAGGCCTTAGACACAACTTTTTAGCCTAACTTATTACGTAGTAGGGTTTGTCGAACGTCATCCTCAGTAAGTACTTCGTACAATCATTTACTAAGTAAGGCATCCTAGACCGCCTTGGTCTTTTGGCCTACATAACATGCTCCTTTCAGTGAGTCTGTACCTTTTATTTTCGTTGTCCCCTTGCCAAATAAATCTTAATCCAACCTTTCAAGGACCCCTTTTAGGAGTGTGAAAAAGGATAGCATACATAGAACCATATTAGTGAGGACATAACTAATCAAGACCAGCCATCCACTAACGGAGAGCGACTTGCATTTCCAACTACTCAACCATTTCTCTAAAACTGTTTTACATGTTTCCACTCCGCATTAGCCGATAATGAATTAAAATCCCCAAATACTTAATCGGAATTGGCCTTGTGCACAATCAAACAGGTAACATATTCATTCGCTGCCTCAATGGCTTCTCCCAAGAAGAACAATTCATTTTAATGAAAGTTAAATTTAAAACTTGACATTTGCTCAAAAACTGAAAGCAAAAGCTTCAAATTTCCAGCCTTATCCAGGTGATGTTCCATAAAAAGATGTGTATCATCGGCATATTGCAAAATGGGGAATCCAGCATCCACAATATGTGGTGCAACTCTTGCAATCTGACCATCCTTCTTGATGCGATCAAACAGGATAGCCAACATGGGGTCACCCTAACGTAGTCCTTTTTTGTCTAAAAGTAGGCCTATTTCATCATTGACTTTGATAGCAACGCTACCTTTAGTAACAAAATTTTGGACCCACTGGTGCCATTTCCATGAGAAGTTTTTAATTCTTGGGGTCTATTGAAGAAATGACCATTTGACTTTGTCATAACACTTTTCACAGTCAAAGTTTAATACCACTCCACTCATGTTTTTCCAGTTCAGTCTAGTGTAGGATTACTACTTCGTCAAGTATATTTCCCTTGCATGAAAGCCATTTGAGATGGATGGACGGCATGCTCAGCTACCGATTTGAGCATATTAGTAGCCACTTTGGTGAATACCTTGAAGCTGGCATTAAGAATGAATATGGGTCTATATTGCTGGATTCTTCCAGCCTCCTTAATTTTCAGCAACAAAGCAATCTCACCGAAATTAATCCTAAATAAGACAAGTTGTTCAGCATGAAGATAATTGGACAATTCTAATAGATCAACCTTGATGACATCCTAGAAAGTATGATAGAATTCCACAGGGAAGCCATCTAGACCTGGAGATTTGCTGTGTTCCATTTGGAACACCGCAATTCTGACCTCCTCTTCATAGAAAGGTGTCGTGAGGATACCATTCTCTTTTGTCGTAACTTGTGGAATATCACCCGTTCGGGTCTCATCAAGGGTGATGTTCCCTTCATCTTATAACATCTACACAATCTTCAACTGGCCCTTGCGCCAAGTGGTCAGCCGGGTAACGAAACCCAACATCCCTTCCTTCATTGTTTGGTGGTGTACTTTTCAGCACCTGCTTCTTTAAGTAAAGCCCTGGCTGAAAACCTTCTCGTTCCCTCGCCTCTGGCTGCCATCTTGATGTTGAGAGGTGGGAGATCTCGAATCTTCAAGAAATTTCTAGTCCTCATCAACATCTAGTGGTAGTCGCGGAGTTTTACAAATAAATTACGCCGGTTCGTTGTGGTTGTGCCATGTACCCTGAGAGGTCTATGTTCTCGCGGATCTGATTATTCAGACCTGGTGAGTTTATGTGTCATGTTGCTTTTGTTGGTTTGATTCTTTGTGGACTTGAAATCTTTTCTCGACGTTAAAGTGAATATTTTGAGATTCAACGGTCTGCACTTGTAAGAAATCATCACTGGCCCAAGTGGGTCCATCATTCACGGCTTCCCATCTTTTCGGATGAATAACTCAAGGGGCTTTCAGAAACCTTCATCAGTAGTCAAAATCGGTGCAGATAAATGAGTGACAGTATCACTACTCCAGTTAAACTGTAGTCCCTCTACTAAAATATTGACAGTTTTTGTCTTGCAAAGATTGATACTACAATAAGGATGCCTACAAGAAATTTTGTTGTAATTACTTTCTTTAGGGAAATTTCATTTTAATTCTTAGTTGTACAAGTTACTTTATAATTTTTTTGGGTCGTATATCCAAAACAGTGTGCTTGTAATGATTGCGAGTATTTCTAATGATTACAAGTATGAATACAGATACAGGTGTTTTAAAAAAAAGACTAACAAAAAGCTTGACCTTCTCTCTAAAAAAAACTAGAAGTTTGATCGGATGTTTTCATCCACATTTATTATATAAGGCACATTGCATCTATTGGAGAATGTTCCAGTCCATTTTTGTCTTTATTTTTTATTTTTTATTTTTCATATTTTATTTTTGACCTTTAATTTTTTTTTCATATTTTTTTGCAATATTCTACCTTTTCAAATTTAAATAGTTAAAAACATATTCAGGTTTTTAAGTGTTCCTTTTGGGAAAAATCAAAATTTTAAAAATATAAAATTCGCTTAATAAATTTTATTATAAGTTTTGCACTTATTATAATGATATTTTTAAACCGAATGAAAAACATGACTGAAAACGTAAAAAGACGCTAGAAAGCGATACAGGGAAAAATAGGTCGTTAGGTCCGAGTCGCTACCTTCAAGCGTTCAGGGCCCGGGCCAGTCGCGTGGCCCTTGTGCGTTTACTGGGCATTTAGACGCGCTATTTCCAGGTGAGTTCGGCCCAGACTTGCTGGACGCATGTTCTGTTCTTGACTGTCTCGTTCCTCTGTGGTGCTTTTTTCCCTCTGGTTAGGGTTTCCTTCTCCCGGGGCGATCTCCGCCGCCGTGGAGCCTTCACCTTCCCTCCTCCCGTTCTGCCCCGGTGGAGATCGATTCGGGCTGATCAAGGGGTGATCTAGCATCACTTCCCGGCCTTGATTGACTTCTTCTGGCGGTGTTGGGAGAGTTAGGGTTCGTTGCACGATCCGATCTCTCTTTTTTCGGGCTAGGGTTTCAAGTTTCAGCGGCGATGGGATCGAAGCAGGACGAAGCATCGGGTTCCTCCTCCGCGTCGGAAGTAGAGAAGATGATGGCAGAATTGGGACTCCGCGAGGAAGATCTCGATGATGTTGTCTTTGACGAGAAGCAAGCTCCACCAGATGCAATCAGGTGGATGGCGGTGGCTAGGGTTCATATTGAAAAACCCTACAGCCAATACTGGTTTTTCAAAAACATGAGGGCAGCTTGGGATCTGGCTCACGATGTGAAGTTCCGACCCCTTCAAGACAACCTCTACACATTGCAATTTTTCTGCCTCGGTGATTGGGAAAGAGTGATGCAGGAGGGGCCGTGGAACATCAGAGGAGATGCAGTCATCATTGCGTCGTACGATGGGATCACGAAACCAACTGAGGTAAAGCTGGACACTCTGGATATATGGATCCAAATCCACGATGTGCCTGACCTGTATGCACACCTAGTCGAGCCGTTGGCGGCAAGAGTTGGCGAGGTCCTCTTTACTGAAACAATGACCCAAGACTTTGCTGGTAATTTTTATCGTGTCTGGGTAAGGATCAATGTGCACAAACCTCTGAAGAATGCGGTATCAATGATCCGCGATGGCAAGAGGCAGATCTATCGGGTGAAGTATGAGCGGCTACCCGACTGGTGCGCAGTCTGTGGTCATCTTGGTCATGCCTATAAGGAGCATGGTAATGGGATCCACCCTCCGTCCGCGCGTTACACTTCAAAAATCTGAGAGCAGATTGGAATATGCGTGTTACAAGAAATGTGTTAATTCATGACGGATTTCTGATGACATTTTCGGAAATCGTCATGGACGGTCTGGTAAGCCCGTGCAAGCCCGCTGAAGCCCGTCTAACCGTTCCCAGTACAAAAGGAGGTAACCCTAAGACCCTCCTCCTGTGCGCCGCTCCTATCTTCCTCCTCCCGATTCCCCATCGCCGCCACCCACCACATCCTCGCCTCTGTCCTCCCACAGCTCGCCGCTGGGCCTCCCCCTCACCTCAGCTCGCCGCTCCGCGGCTCCGCCGGTGCCAGATCCGCCGCTCCCCAACCAAACCATCCCTCCCGCAACCCATTTCTCTCTCTCGTGCGAACCCTCGTACCGCGACCAACGCACGCCGATTCCGGCGACGTCGGCCACCGCGCAACACACTCACAACCTGGTCTCTGACCCCTCCGTCCTCCAGGTCGGTTGGATCCGCCGCTCCCGGTTTCCGACGCTCGCCCACGACCCCTAGCCCATGGCTAGGTTTTCGGCTGCGGTGTCACCTGCATCGACGGCGCATCTCCGGCGGCTCCTCTCTGTCGCACACAGCGCCCCCTCGCGCCCTCTCCGCCTCTTGGATGGCGGGCACCCTTAGCTTGGTCCGCTCGCGCACGTTGGGCTGGACGACGGCGACCCCGACCTCCTCTGCCTCGTGTCCCACGCGGCCGTGCATCCTGCCGCGACCCCCTCTGCCGCGTGACGGCGAACGCCGACCTGCAATGCGACCGCCGCATCGCCTACAGACCTCTTCGGTGAGCACCGTACCTCTGCATCCCTCCTCTGCTCAGATCCCGTGATTAAACTTGTACACTGTTACATGTAGATTACTAGCTTGTATGGGCCTGAAGAAAGAAATAATTTTGCAGGTAGGAATTCTATTTTCTTCATGTAGGAGTTGCGCACCTCCAGTTGTTTAAATTGTTTGTTGGACAGTGAGGGAAACTTGTTAATCTGATAGCCTGCATGTTGTTTCTTAGGTGCTTTTTGCATAACAAGCTGAGTGGATGCTTTATTTCCTAAGGTCAGCATTCAGGTGTATCTCATCTTGATAAAGTTTACTGTTTTTGTATTGCGCAACAAGCTTTGCGCATGATCTGCTTCCTAATTTCATATTGTATTCAATAACAGCTCTTGGAAAATCGATTTCATTAGAAGCTAGCCTTTTGAGAAGGTTTGTTAAATGTTTCATAAATTCTGAATTATAACATCACAGTGAGGATACAGCAGATATTTGAAATAAGGCTCTGTAGTATCAATATATGCACCTTACACCAAATTCAGTGCAGAGGACTAGTTAGCCTGGGCTCCTCAGCTAGTTATCATGCACCTTCTCCTTTCCTTGATTTGCTGTTAATGGTCAATTTAATTTTTGCTACTCTCTTTTATCTTCTGAATCAGATGCAAGTACTTACGCTTGTTGTTCCTCCTCTACAACCATAAGTGTGGATTTTATAGTTAAACAATGTTTTTTGTTTCATGGTGATACCTTTTGGGTTCCCCTAGATTGAGCATATCTAAAATGCAATCTGTACAGGATGAACCAACGAAAAAAAGCAACTTCATACTTTGGCTTCTACCTTAACAACTTTGCATTGCTTCGATACGCTACTAGATTGGCCATTACCCGCTGTTCATGTGTTCTGATTCGGCTTATACCTTAATAATCGTGAAGTAATTTTTAAGCCATGTATAGACTAAATTTGTAATTCTTGTTCAAGCTGATGAGGTTTGCTACACATGGGCAAGCCTTGTTCCTACTGCCATCACATTGTATAAATATATACTGGTACATTACATTTCATTACTGTTTCCTGTTATAAATAATAGTAGTATGTTGGTCAAGTGGGCAGCATATGGAATTGTTATGCACAGAATTAACATGGATAATTGAACCAATGGATTTATGATAGAAAAGTGCTTTTCTATCTATCCTGAATGAATATATAAATAACGCATGATCATTTCAAGCTACACTTTCCTATCTTTTGTTTCACTGTTTATCAAGTATTTTTCAAGTTTCATAGTCCACTACATTACAAATTTTGAGCACTCCTGTCTAGAGAGAAGAGATGGCGAAAAACTCAGAAAGAACTTTTTTTCCATTTGTGTTTTTCATCTAATAACAGTACATGGCTTAATGTGGCATATCGCTCAAGGAAACTGTATCATATTCTTCGTTGATATTTTTCATGCCATTTGAAAATCACTTGCAAGCAAGTATTATTTTTATTTACTACAGTACTGCTATAGTACTTGAGTTTTGTGATGTGTGTTTGTTAGTCATTTGACTTTCATTTTACACACTTCTCTCTGGATTAATTTTAAGCAACCTCATGTTTACTCTTGTTTTGTATATAGTAGATACAATGTTATTCTCATTTGTAGGCACTATACGATTTAAGAATTTGGACATCATGTAATTCATTTTTATGTTTGTTGCAATTCTCTTATTTCTACTATCTATGTGTATCTACAAATGTCTAATATTCTTGTAAATATGCTAGGTACGATCATATCGCAGGCTACTTGGTGCTGCACATCACAATCAGCCACGACATATAAGTTGCCATCAAGAGCGTTGACCGCGAGAGCATGAATGACAACCTCAATAGTTTATATGTTATGTTCATGTAAAATGGATTGTACTGGTTCTTAACCCTGTTGTGTAATATATTTTTGTGAATCTATGTTGTTAGTTATCATTTCATAAAGGATTTTGTAAACTGCTATGTTGTAGATACATAAATATGGCTGGCAGCATATCAAATAAACCTAATGTTTGACACTTTGCAAATACTTTTTGTTGGGCCAAAATTAGCATTAGGATTTGTGAAACATATTATGCTAAAAACGTATTGGGTCAATGTTGGGCGAGAAGAAATGGGCTCAACCAAATTTAGTGACGGAAAATAGTATCCACGTAGGCAGCCACGTCATTCAATTTGGTCAATTGAAAATCCTATGTGGCGCCTACATGGCATTAATCTATGACGGATTGTTCTGTCATAGAGGTCTGGGCTTGGGCGGGCCTGGGGCATATCCATGACGGCCAAGAACTGTCATGGAAGGTACAATATGAAATTATGACGCGATATACATGACGGATTACAAATCCGTCAAGGATGGGCACCCATGACAGTTTTGCACTGATCCGTGACAGACAAGATCCGTCATGTATTAACAAATTTCTTGTAGTGGTTGGGACAGGCCCGAGAGCGGGGCGAGGTAGAGGACGACGCGGGGTCATCGTGGAGGACGATCAGCAGGCCGTACCCAGGAGCATGACACCCCAAGTGAGCCTGATATGGAAAACTCTTATGTGAACAAGTCTGACGAACTCATGCAGGATGCTGATGGAAGCAGGAAACGCACGTCAGAGCCTAAGGGAGGGGGCGTGCTAGCTCTCCCATCGTCTTCCACAGCACCAGCGCTACCGCCTCCAGAGATCCCTGCCAGCCCTTCCTCCAAGCAGGACCCGAAGCGGCCACGAGTCAACCCTGACAAGACTGCCCCGAAAAAGAATGCAGCATCTGAGAAACTCAACCAAGCAAAATCGGCGACCTCCCGAGAGGAGGATCGTCGGGCACAATGAATGTCCTATGCTGGAATTGTCGTGGTGTGGGCAAAGCCGCGACAATTCGAGAGCTTTGCGACTTAGCGAAGCAATTTGCCCCGACAGTGCTATGTATTGTAGAAACTCAGATCTCAAAAGCACGTGTCAAAAATCTTGCTAGTACCTTAGGTTTTAATCATGCTTATGCTGTTGGCAGTTCGGGCCGCAGCGGTGGAATCGGTTTGTTTTGGAATAATGGAATAAATCTCGATGTTTTCGGCTATTCTCAGTATCATGTGGATGCTAAAGTGTCTATGCCCAACCATAGTGATTGGAGGCTGACATGCGTTTACGGTGAAGCCCAGGTGAGTGAGAGACATAAAACCTGGGATCTACTTAAATCACTTGTGTCCGCGAGCACATTGCCATGGCTCTGCATAGGTGATTTTAATGAGGTTCTTAACCCACATGAACACATGGGGACTGGACAGAGAAGGCACACACAAATTCAAGCTTTCCGCGAAGTGGTAGATGTTTGTGCCTTTACTGATCTGGGATACCACGGCAAGCCTTGGACTTTTGAAAAGAAAACGGCAGGGGAAGGATATTGCAGAGTACGTCTTGATCGTGCACTTTAAAATACGGATTGGATGGCTGCCTTCCCTCAGGCCCAACTGTCTCATGAGACTGCTGCCTCGTCCGACCATTGCCCATTACGTTTGCAGCTGGAACCTCCTACTGCATCACAAGCTAAACAAAAGTTGTTTAGGTATGAAATGTACTGGGAACGGCACGAGGAATTTGGTCCTTCTTTGGAGGCGATGTGGAGTGGCTCTCCGGCTGGCCAAAGCATCATGCAACTGAGTAAAAAATTGGGCGACCTGTCGGCATCGCTGCGACAGTGGAGCGGGGCGACGATAGGCTGTGTGGGAAAAGAAATAAAGAAACTAAAGAGGGAGCTGGCTACTTTGCAGAATGACCCCCAGAGAATCGCGCCGTCACATGCAGAGACAAAAATTTCTGATCGTCTTGTTGAGCTCTATCATATGGAGGAAATAATGCAACGTCAACGCTCGCGTGTTGACTGGCTCACTGAAGGGGACAGAAATACCAAGTTCTTTCAACAAAGGGCAAGTATGCGTCGACGGAAGAATACTATCAAAACCCTGCAGCGAGCGGATGGAACGTCAACCGATGATCAGGTTGAGATGGCCTCGATCACAAATGAGTTCTATAAAAACTTATTCACGTCAGAGGGTACGACAGGAATGGATACGGTGCTGGATGCAGTTCCCTCCAAGGTCACCCCGGATAGAACTTGCTACTCACCGCTCCGTATAGTGGGGACGAGGTGAAAACTGCCCTCTTCCAAATGTATCCTACGAAGGCTCCGGGGCCGGACGGATACCCGGCGCACTTTTTCCAGCGACATTGGGAGCTGTGTGGTGGCGAGGTAACTAAAGTAGTGCTTCGCATTTTGCGTGGAGAGGAAGGACCGGAGGCTATTAATGAGACAATTCTTGTCCTAATACCAAAGGTAAAAGATCCCTCTGACTTGACACAGTTTAGACCCATCAGCTTATGCAACATTTTATATAAGATTGCCTTCAAGGTGTTATCCAATAGATTGAAACAGATATTGCCTGACATCATCTCGGAGGAGCAGTCTGCGTTTGTGCCTGGCCGTTTAATCACGGATAATATCATAACAGCCTATGAATGCCTGCATTTCATGAAAAGGAACAAGGCTCAACGGAATAGATATTGTGCAGTTAAACTGGATATGATGAAGGCCTATGACCGTGTTGAGTGGAACTACCTTGAGGCTATCATGACCAAGATGGGATTTGCACCTACTTGGGTAGCCTCAATCATGAGAATGGTGACTTCAGTAAAAATTTCTATCCTATTCAATGGAAACAAGCTTGAGGAATTCACACCATCCAAAGGGATCCGTCAGGGAGACCCTATTTCTCCATAACTGTTTTTGATCGCAGCGGAGGGCCTTTCGTGCCTCTTAAAAACCCAAGATGAATCATCGCACCTCGGTGGTATTCGAGTGGCTCCGACGGCACCGCCGGTAAGCCACTTGCTTTTCGCAGATGATAGCCTGCTGTTTGTCAAAGCCAGTTCAACTGGAGCAAATGAGTTGTCTTCCTTGATGGATAGTTATTGTAATGCCTCAGGCCAGAGAATAAATTTAGCAAAGTCTTCAGTGTTTTTCAGTAAGGGCACCCCGAATTCGCTGAAAACGGAGGTAAAAAACATTTTGAATATTCCAAATGAATCTCTTTCTGATAGATATTTGGGCATGCCCACCGATGTGGGAGCGAGCAAAAACGGAGGCTTCAAATTTCTTAAAGACAGAGTATGGAGCAAGGTTAAGGGGTGGATGGAAAAGCTATTGTCTGCTGGAGGAAAAGAGGTTCTGATTAAATCCGTAGCACAAGCGGTTCCCGTTTACTCCATGTCATGTTTTAAGCTCCCATGAGGCCTATGTGAGCATATCAACACGCTCATTAGAAAGTTTTGGTGGGGTAGCAAAGAAGGGAAACGGAAGGCGAGCTGGGTTTCATGGAGCACTATGAGCATGCCAAAATTCTATGGTGGATTAGGATTTCAGGATATTGAGCTTTTCAACCTAGCGTTGCTAGCGAGACAAGCCTGGAGAATTTTGACGGATCCGCAATCCCTTAGCGCCCGAGTCCTGAAAGCAAAGTACCACCCTACAACGGATTTCTTAAGCGCGGAGCTGGGTTCGGCCCCCTCCCAAATCTGGCGAGCTATCATGGATGGACGAGAAGTGCTAAATTAGGGACTAATCTGGCGTATTGGTGATGGCCTAACCACGCATATTTGGAACCAAAACTGGCTACCATGTCCGGCTAATATGAGACCGATAGTGAGCAGAATAGCGAATCCACCTCAGGGGGTGAACGAACTAATATTGCCAGGTGCACAATGGGACAGCACAGCGATCTCAGAGATTTTTCTTCCAACAAATGCACAGGCGATTATGTCAATACCCTTATGTACAAGACACATTGAGGATTTCTGGTCTTGGATCCATGAAAAGAATGGGGTGTTCTCTGTAAGGTCCGCTTACCGCATGCTGGTTAACACCAAGATGAGGAGAGAAGCATGGCTAGAAGGCCGAGCTAACTCCTCAGATATTGACAGGGATTCAAAGGCGTGGGAGTAGTTATGGAAAGTTAATGTACCCCCCAAGGTGAAGATCTTTTTATGGAGGCTTGCTCAGCAATCTATCCCCATGGCAGATTTGCTTCATCACCGAAACATGTCCACAAGCACACGGTGTGGCTTGTGCGGGGCAGAAGATTCATGGCAACACTCGCTACTACACTGCACAGTCGCTCGTTGTGTGTGGGCGCTGCAAGATCCGGAGCTGAAGCTCTGAACAACACAACAGAGCCGGACGCGAAGAGGTGGTTGTTTGCCCTATTGGAAATGTTGTCGCCGACTGAGTTCATCCAGGTCGCGGTCACCATGTGGGCGCTGTGGCACTCAAGGAGACAGGCGCTGCATGAGAATGTATTCCAGAGCCCGTTGGCAACGCATAGCTTCATTTCAAAGTACATTCGGGAGATCGAGGAATGCAAGCCCAAAGTGACTCGAGGAGCTGCGACCCAAAACCCGGTCCAGGATCAGGCTAAATGGATACCACCGCCGCCGGGAGTGGCGAAGATTAGAGTTGATGGAGCAACAGCGAGAAATACCCTTGATGGTACATTCAGCGCCGTATGCAGAGATGACATGGGTGTATTCCTAGGTGCCTCTGTGATCAAGATCCCAGGAGTGGTGGATCCGGCAACTCTAGAAGCCTTGGCCTGTCGTGAGGCGCTTGCTCTAGTATCGGACTTGAATCTTCCCCGGCTTGTTATTGCTTCGGACTGCCAGGGCGTGATCAGGGACATCAAAGAAAGCATAGGAGGATTATATGCTACTACTATTAAGGAGATCAAGGAGACGGCACCGGACTTTGATCAATGCAACTTCATCTTTGAGGGCAGATCGACAAACATCGAGGCACATAGCCTCGCTAAACACGCTTTCGGCCTAGATTATGGGCGTCATGTATGGCTTATAAACCCACCAGACATTCGTTGTATTCCTATGAACTTTTATGATTAATAAAGTGTGTTTAGTCTCAAAAAAAAAGACTGTCTCGTTCCTTCTTCTCAAAAAAAAAAGACTGTCTCGTTCCTCTGCTTCCGATCAAAACAAATGCAGTTTCGTTCTCACGTAAAAAAAATGGAGTTTCTTTCTTATTGAAAAAACTGATGACAAAAACATCGCTTAAAAGGCACAGGATAATCACAGCGTAAATGAAACGTAGCAAACATAGCAAACATGCTCACTCTCGCGAACATAGCAAACACATACAGATTACAAGTACAGACACAACTGGCACAAAGCAACGCACCTCACCCCTGCTTATTTTGCAACAGTACCAAACTAGCAGTATATGACAGCAAACGAAACAAGCCAGAAATACTTCGAGAAATAGGATCAGCTATTTCACGTTCAGGATGACCAACCCTCCGATTGCAAGGACGCTGACCAGGGGCACGATAGACACCCACATGATCGTCTTCCCGACGGCACGCCGTCCGACCACGTCGCCGGACACCCAGAAGCCGGCCGACGCCTCCAAGAGCCCGAAGATGGCCACGGCGACCAGGATGCCGTAGTACAAGTAGTAAGGCGCCTTGCCGTGGTGGAGAAACAAGCCTATGGGCGCGCTGGAGATGATCAGGCAGAGTGCAGCCGCCGCTTCGACGACGCCGCACGAGATGAGAGCTCCGGGCAGCTTCTCCGCTTCCTGGCACGCGTCGGAGATCATGGCACCGAGCTCGGTGACGCTCGCCATGGAATCCACCATTGTATTTGTTCGTCGTCTGCACTTGAGGTTTAAAGCTCGAAATGGTTTGGAGGATTTTATAGGGGCCCCGTACGGCTAGCACACACGACAAAACGGACAAAGTGAAAAGACCAAGAGAGGGATAATCATTTATTTATATCTGGATTCCAGAGAACATTAGAAAGGAACAATCAACTGTGAAATCCAAAGTGAAAGTGGAAGAGTCTTTAGTCATTCCCGAAACCGTAACCGTAACCGGACCCGGACCCTGAAACAGATTTGGTTTCCCGACGTGTTTTTTTTCGAGGGAAAGATAAGTTTTCCGACGTGTTTGACAGTTCTCCCTGCCGTCATCATCCTTCGCAAGCATAATCACTCCTTTGGCATACAAAGAACAGAGCAACAACAACACCAGCACCAACAAACTGCAGCCAAGTTCTTTAGATTTTTCTTTTAGATTCACTATTTTCCGGTGGCTTGATTTCAATCAAGTCCATTTTTCTAAAAAAGAGGATAACCCCCGGCCTCTGCATCCGGACGATGCATACATACGTTTTATTAATTATTCATATAAAGACCTTACAAAGTAGTCTGAAGCCACCATCTTGTCAGCATCTGTCGCTACTTCTATTCATTTGATGAAGGAGTGCCGATTGTCCGAGCCGTATGCTAAACAGACATCGCACCAAAGCCTAACATCTAAAGTCAAAGGCCTCAACCAAGCCACATTGCCGGGACTGGGGCACACACACCGGTCCGGCGCACTTTCGAGGCCGTCGCCGTCGTCTTCCACCGATCCATCTTTAGAGCAGGTACTGACGCATCAAACTTATCAGGCCTGCCGTCGACGCCCCCACGGCGCCAGACAACACCTCATCCCTACGCGCATTCATCATCACACATCCATCGGCGAGACTCTGCCGCGCCACGCCGCCGAGATTCCACGTTGTCGATGCGTCACATGGAAATCCTCTCCACCGCTGGAACCGTCCACTAGTCCCTCAAGCCAATGCCACCTCCAATAATGACGCCCTCACGGGAGGAACGACACCTGAGTCCCACCATCACCTGATCGAATGATCAAGGGTTTCCCTCGAAGGTAGCGGAAGGAGGCGGGAACATCACCTCGATGATGTCTCCAAGAAGGAAACCGCCAAGAGTGTCACCATCACCGGCTCCGGCCATCGGCCGTAGATAAGGTTTTCACCTGGATCTTGTCCCACATGCATCCATCCGACATCTTGTGCATCGGCCAGAACACCTTCAAAGCCCCACATCTAGTCTTCTAGTCCAGCGACCACCTTTAGAAGCATTGACACCGTGGGAGCCCTGACACACCGGTCACTACCTGCGTGTGCCACCACTGGAGTTCAGGGGGAGGACTGCCACCTCACCTCGCCAAACCTCGACAGTCGCCGTGTCACTAATCTGGTCTAATCCGAAGCCCAAGCCACCAGATTGCCGGTGGAGTTTTTCCTTGGCCAGGGACATCACACTCCATGCCGCCGCGGGTCGCTTGAGCTTCACCCGCCTCCACCTTCCAGGCTCACCGCCCCAGGATCCAAGCCAGGAGACCAGGAGACGCACGCATGCACCCGCCACGATCTGGCCAACCCGGACCTCCACTGTGCCCTCTCCACGCCGTTGGCGGCGGCCCGCCACTAGGCAGGCTCGCCGCCGCCCGGAGCACGTTGTCGCGCCTCCATAGGTCACTAGTAGAAAACAGGGCTATGGTCCAGGCCGGCTCAGCCCATTAGTCCCGGTTCGTGAGCCCAGGGGGCCGGCCGGGCCACGTGGGCCATTGGTCCCGGTTCGTCTGGACCTTTTGGTCCCGGTTGGTGGGACGAACCGGGACCAATGGGCCTCGCTCCTGGCCCACCACCATTGGTCCCGGTTGGTGGCTTGAACCGGGACCAAAGGCTCCCCTTTAGTCCCGGTTCATGCCACCAACCGGGACCAGTGAGGTGCCTATATATACCCCCTCGCGCAAGAGCAGAGCACAGTGCTATGTTTTTTCTGGCCGAGGGGGAGAGGGCTTTGTGGTGCTCTAGCTCACCTCCTATGAACATGAGGTGTTCGATGGAATGCCCGAGCCACACTACTTAAGCTTTCTCCTCTCGAAGCTCGACCTCCAAGCTCCATTTTCCTCGAGATTTGTACACTTCTATTAATTTGGACACTTAATTATATATAATGCACGCAGATGAACCGGCAATGGATGTACGGTGACAGACACACCCGCGAGTACATTAAGGGCGTGCATGAGTTTCTCGATGCGGCTGAGGCAAACAAGCAAAATGGTTTTATGTGTTGTCCATGCACTGAATGTGGGAATACGAGGTCTTACTCTAACCGGAAAATCCTTCACTCCCACCTGCTTTACAAGGGTTTCATGCCACACTATAATGTTTGGACGAGGCACGGAGAAATAGGGGTTATGATGGAAGACGGTGAAGAAGAAGAGTACAATGACAACTATGTGCCCCCTGAATACGGTGATGCTGCAACGGGGGGAGCTGGTGAAGATCAAGAGGAACCAGACGATGTGCCCAATGATGCTGCCACGGGTGAAGCTGCTGAAGATCAAGAGGAACCAGACGATGTGCCCGATGATGATGATCTCCGCCGGGTCATTGTCGATGCAAGGACGCAATGCATTAGTCAAAAGGAGAAGCTGAAGTTCGATCACATGTTAGAGGATCACAAAAAGGGTTATACCCCAATTGCGAAGATGGCAACACAAAGCTCGGTACCGTACTGGAATTGCTGCAGTGGAAGGCAGAGAATGCTGTGGCTGACAAAGGATTTGAGAAGCTACTGAAAATATTGAAGAAGAAGCTTCCAAAGGATAACGAATTGCCCGACAGTACATACGCAGCAAAGAAGGTCGTATGCCCTCTAGGATTGGAGGTGGAGAAGATACATGCATGGCCTAATGACTGCATCCTCTACCGCGGTGCATACAAGGATCTGAACGCATGCCCAGTATGCGGTGCGTTGCGGTATAAGATCAGACGAGATGACCCTGGTGATGTTGACGGCGAGCCCCTCAGGAAGAGGGTTCCTGCGAAGGTGATGTGGTATGCTCCTATAATACCACGGTTGAAACGTCTGTTCAGAAACGAAGAGCATGCCAAGTTGATGCGATGGCACAGTGAGAACCGAAAGAAATATGGGAAGTTGAGAGCACCCGTTGACGGGTCGCAGTGGAGAAAAATCGAGAGAAAGTACTGGGATGAGTTTGCAAAGGACCCAAGGAATGTATGGTTTGCTTTAAGCGCGGATGGCATTAATCCTTTCGGGGAGCAGAGCAGCAATCACAGCATCTGGCCCGTGACTCTATGTATGTATAACATTCCTCCTTGGATGTGCATGAAGCGGAAGTTCATTATGATGCCAGTTCTCATCCAAGGCCCTAAGCAACCCGGCAACGAAATTGATGTGTACCTAAGGCCATTAGTTGAAGAACTTTTACAGCTGTGGAATGAAAACGGTGTACGTACGTGGGATGAGCACAGACAGGAGGAATTTAACCTTAAGGCGTTGCTGTTCGTGACCATCAACGATTGGCCCGCTCTCAGTAACCTTTCAGGACAGACAAACAAAGGATACCACGCATGCACGCACTGTTTAGATGAAACTGAAAGTATATACCTGGACAAATGCAGGAAGAATGTGTACCTGGGCCATCGTCGATTTCTTCCGACCAACCATCAATGTCGAAAGAAAGGCAAGCATTTCAAAAGCGAGGCAGATCACCGGAAGAAGCCCGCCATGCGCATCGATGATCACGTGCTTGCTATGGTCAATGATTTACACTATGTAATCTTTGGAAAGGGTCCCGGTGGACTAGCTGTTCCGAATGACGCTGAGGGACACGCACCCATGTGGAAGAAGAAATCTATATTTTGGGACCTACCCTACTGGAAAGACCTAGAGGTCCTCTCCTCAATCGACGTGATGCACGTGATGAAGAACCTTTGCGTGAACCTGCTAGGCTTCTTGGGCGTGTATGGGAAGACAAAAGATACACCTGAGGCACGAGAGAACCTGCAACATTTGCACGAAAAAGACGGCATGCCTCCGAAGCAGTATAAAGGTCCTGCCAGCTACGCTCTTACGAAAGAAGAGAAAGAAATCTTCTTTGAATGCCTGCTCAGTATGAAGGTCACGACTGGCTTCTCGTCGAATATAAAGGGAATAATAAATATGCCAGAGAAAAAGTTTCAGAACCTAAAGTCCCATGACTGCCACGTGATTATGACGCAACTGCTTCCGGTTGCATTGAGGGGGCTTCTACCGGAAAACGTCCGATTAGCCATTGTGAAGCTATGTGCATTCCTCAATGCAATCTCTCAGAAGGTGATCGATCCAGAAATCGTACCAAGGCTAAGGAGTGATGTGGCGCAATGTCTTATCAGTTTCGAGCTGGTGTTCCCACCATCCTTCTTCAATATCATGACGCACGTCCTAGTTCATCTAGTCGACGAGATTGTCATCCTGGGGCCCGTATTTCTACACAATATGTTCCCCTTTGAGAGGTTCATGGGAGTCCTAAAGAAATATGTCCGTAACCGCGCTAGGCCAGAAGGAAGCATCTCCATGGGCCATCAAACAGAGTATGTTATCGGGTTTTGTGTTGACTTCATTCCTAGCCTTAACAAGATAGGTCTCCCTAAATCGCGGTATGAGAGGAGACTGACTGGAAAAGGCACTCTTGGAAGAGACTCAATAATATGCAGGGACGGATATTCTTGGTCTCAAGCACGCTACACAATTCTACAGAACTCTACCTTGGTGACCCCGTATGTCGATGAACACAAGAACAGTCTGCGCTCCAAACACCCGGAGCAGTGCGACGACTGGATTACATGTGAACACATCAGGACTTTCAGCAGTTGGTTGGAAACACGTCTCAGAGGTGACAACACTGTTTGTGATGAGTTGTACTTGTTGTCCAGGGGACCATCTTTGACTGTATTGACTTACAAAGGATACGAGATAAATGGAAATACATTTTACACGATTGCCCAAGATCAAAAAAGCACCAACCAAAACAGCGGTGTCCGCTTTGATGCAGTAACCGAGAGCGGAAAGGACACATATTATGGTTACATAGTGGACATATGGGAACTTGACTACGGACCTGATTTTAAGGTCCCTTTGTTTAAGTGCAAATGGGTCAATCTGTTAGGCGGCGGGGTACAGGTAGACCCACAGTACGAAATGACAACAGTGGATCTGAAAAATCTTGGGTACACTGACGAACCGTTCGTCCTAGCCAATGATGTGGCACAGGTTATCTATGTGAAGGACATGTCTACCAAACCGAGAAAAAGAAAAGATAAGGAAGCGAATACATCATACGATGAGCCAAAGCGCCACATAGTTCTTTCAGGAAAAAGGGACATCCTGGGAGTGGACGGCAAGACAGACATGTCTGAAGATTATGAAAAGTTTCATGAAATTCCTCCCTTCAATGTCAAGGCTGACCCAAGCATCCTGATAAACAATCAAGATTATCCATGGTTACGGCGCAATAAGCAAATGACACAAGCGAAGAAAAAGTGAAGACTTTCTCCCGCAACTATTATGATGATACCATGCCAAATTTGTAACAGACGAACATGCTACCATTGTCCGTTTTGTACATGCACATGCTATGTGGGTGAAATTATGATACCATCCCAACTTTCAACTTTTTCAGAGTTCATTTGAAATGCTTTCATGTCTTATGGTTTGAAACTTTGATACTTCGAAAGTGATTGTCCATTTTGTACACGAAGTGCATCAAGTTTTTGTCGTAACCCTCTCTACTTTTTGAACATGCTATGTGGGTGAAATGATGATACCATGCCAACTTTCAACCTTTTCAGAGTTCATTTTGAAATGCTTTCCAATTTCAGAGTCATTTAGCTCAAAGAATGAATTAATAGCAAACAGAATGAACTACAAAACTTTTATGAAAATAAAAACAATCAATTAAAATATTATGTTATGATCAACTAAAATAAAACTATAATATTCTTCAATAGCAAAAAGAATTTTTATAGTATTTAATTTTTGTGACCTAAAATCAAACTATAAGTATTTAATTGTAAGTATAAAAAAAAAATAAATAGCAAAAAGAAAAAAAAATTCTATTTTTATAGTAAAGTTATCATAACTATGTGATCACACAAATTTATAATACAAATAAACTATTCAAAATTTTAAAACTAATGGCACTACAGAAAGTTTATAATTTTGTGACCTAAAATCAAAAGAAATCACTAAAACTAAAAGTATTTAGTTGTAAGTATAAATAAAAAATAAATAGAAAAAAAATTCTATTTTTATAGTAAAGTTATTCATAAACTAGTGATTCACACAAATTTTTAAAAATTCAAATTTAAACTATTCAAAATTTAAAACTAATGGCACTAACAGAAAGTTTATAATTTTTGTGACCTAAAAGGAAAAAGAAATCACTAAAAAACTGTAAGTATTTAGTTGTAAGTAGAAATAAAAAAATAAAAAACCAAAAAAATGTAGAAATAAAAAAGAAAAAACCAAAAAAAATGCCTCCTACTGGGCCTCCACGGCCTGAATACGACTAGAAACCCTACATGGGCCAGGATTCAGGCCCGCAGAAGGCCCAATAGGCCCACAGGCAGTAGCAAGTTTAGGCCCGAAAGCCTGCATTAGAGAGGAGCTCGAATGGGGAGGCACACCGCGCTTATAAACCAGTGCCGGCGCCCTTCAGCTAGCGATGTGGGACTAAACTTTTGGGCGCGGGGCAGCAAAGGCCATTGGTCCCGGTTGGGTAGCACCAACCGGGACTAAAGGGGGCATTGGTCCCGGTTCGTGGCATCAACCGGGACCAATGCCACCCTTTAGTCCCGGTTGGTGCCACCAACCGGGACCAAAGGCCGCCGCTTCCCGCCCTTTCGGCTGCTGAAAATTGGCCTTTGGTCCCGGTTCGTGGCTCCAACCGGGACTAAAGGGTGGCATTGGTCCCGGTTGATGCCACGAACCGGGACCATTGCTCTGGCTATATAAGCCAACACTTGTGAAATTTTGGCCAACCGCTCCCATTCGCCCCCAGGCCGTTCGTCGTCGTCGTCGCCGCCCCGAGCCCGTCGTCGCCCCGCGCCCGCCGCGCGCCGCCCCGAGCCCGTCGTCGCCCCGCGCCGCCCCTTCCCTGACCCCGTCGCCGTCGCCGTCGCCCCGCGCCCGCCGCCGTCGCCCCGCCCCGCCCGAGCCCGTCGTCGCCCCGCCCCGTCCCCGAGCCTGCCCCGCCCCGGCCCGCCCCGCCCCTCCCCGAGCCCGCCCCGTCCCGTCGCCCGCGCGCCGCCCCCCCCCTGACCCCGTCGCCGTCGCCGCGCGCGCCGCCCCTTCCCCAACCCCGTCGCCGTCGCCCCGACCACACGCCGCCACTTTCGGTCCGGCCGCCGGCGCCCTTTTTATCACTGATTTTAGGTTGATATGATGATGTTTCTGTTGATGATGATGATGTTTTTTTTCTGTTGATGATATGATGATGTTTTTTTTCATATATGCATTTTTTCATATATGTACTATTAATTTTTTAAGTTGTTAGTAGATATCGATTTTAGGTTAGTGCATTTTATCACTGATTTTAGGTTAGTTGATCGATTTAGTGCATTTTATGTTTGTTGCATTTTAGGTTAGTGCATTTTATGTTAGTGGAGAGGAAGAAGGAGAAGAAGAGGAGAGGAAGAAAAGAAGAAGGAGAAGAAGAAAAAATAGAAATTTTTTTCTATTTTTTCTTCTTCTCCTCTATTCCTTTCTTCTTCTCCTCTTTTTTTTCTTCTTTTTTTTCTTCGATCTTCTCCCCCTCCCGATAGGAAAGTTTTATATAGAAAGTTACAATTTTAGAAAAAGTTTTATATATGCAAAAGTTACAATTTTAGAAAAAGAAGGATAGGAAAGAAGAAAATAAGAAGAGGAAAGAAAGAAGAAGAGGAGAGGAAGAAGAGGAGAAATAAATAAGAAGAAGAAAAAAGAAGAAAAAGAAGAGGAGAAGAAGAAAGGAATAGTGGAGAAGAAGAGAAAATAGAATATATTCTATTTTCTCTTCTCTCCTCTATTCCTTTCTTCTTCTCCTCTTTTTTTTCTTCTTTTTTTCTTCGACACGTGGGGGGGGTCGAGAACGCCGGACATTCATGAGAGAGGCGAGGAAGAAGGGGAAGAAGAGGGAGAAGAAGAGGAGAGGAAGAAGAGGAAGTCTTCTCCTCTATTCTTTCTTCTCTTTTTTCTTTCTTCTTCTTCCTCTTTATTTTATCGGGAACGAGGGTCGTCGAGAGGTCGAGGAGCGGTAGAGGAGAAACCCTAAATAGAAAGTATCGTCGGTGTGAGATACATGTACCGTCGGTGTCGGACACTACACACATCCCACAAGTGGCGCGGGCTTCGACGCCCACGTCACTTGTGGGACGTGGATGTAGTGTCCGACACCGAGGCCACATGTATCTCACACCCACGATACTTGCTAGCTATTTAGGGTTTCCTCTACCGAAAAGAAGAGGAGAAATAAATAAGAAGAAGAAAAAAGAAGAAAAAGAAGAGGAGAAGAAGAAAGGAATAGTGGAGAAGAAGAGAAAATAGAATATATTCTATTTTCTCTTTTCTCCACTATTCCTTTCTTCTTCTCCTCTTTTTTTTCTTCTTTTCTTCTTCTTATTCTTCTTCTTCTTCTTATTCTTATTAGCCGGAAGTAGAGAGAGGTTTCCTAGTGTCAAAGTATTGAAGAAATCCATGCCTTCATCATTAGCCGGAAGTAACCAGGGCATGTTGGTACGAAGTTCTGCAAAGTTTTTGGAATGGAGTCCCGGATAGAATAATCCGCCTTTTGGTACAATTCAGCAAAGGCCTTCCAAATAGCGATATTCGGAAGGCTCTTGCTGAACTTTGTACCAAAAGCGAATTATCCTATCTGGGACTCCGTTCCAAAAACTTGAAGAGCTTCGTACCATCATGCACATGTTACTTTCGCCTAATGATGAAGACATGGTTTTGTTGAATCCTTTGACACTAGGCAACCTCCGACCCCTCGGCGATCCTCGAACATGAGAGGAAGAAGAGGATAAAAAAAGAAAGAAGGAAGAAAAAAAAAGAGGAGAAGAAAGAATAGAGGAGTCTTCTCCTCTATTCTTTCTTCTCCTCTTTTTTTTCTTCTTCTTCCTTTTTTATCGGGAACGAGGGTCGTCGAGGGACATAGATGTAGTGTCGTCGTTGTCGATATATACCCCCTCCCGATAGCTTACTATGATTAGGTAGCTAGTTCTACGTTTGGCACTAATATATCCATCTGTCATGTTTGAATAATAATTGCCATGTTGTAAATATTTGTAGAAACTATGGACACCACCCTAGACGAAGCAACAAAAGAAGCGTTGTTGAGGGACATAATCGCAGAAGGAAGTGATGCCATCTCGTTGTTTCTCAACGAAACCGATGGTCTGGAAGGAGAGGGTGAACAAGCTGGCTACGGTGACCTAATGCCGGTGCAAGAAGAAGAACATGAGGACGGCTCCAGTGACCCAATCCCGGTGCAAGAAGGAGACCGTGATGACGGCTCCGGTGACCGAACCGAGTCCGGCCAGGTATATATATTAGTTAAGCCTGCTGACTAGCTAATTGATGCATTCATTGTTTTGGTATGTACACATATTAATAAGTCTTTGTTCTTTTTTCTAGCCCTCCGGATCGAGCACAACTTCGGTAAAGAGAGACGAGGCCCGAAGAAAAAGTTGAGCTCGGATGAAAAGTTTGAGATCATAGCAATCGCGCCCGACGGCCAACCGATTGAACCCCTCCGGACAAAGAGCACATTTGTTGCTCAGTGCGGGGTTTTGGTTAGGGACAAGATCCCGATCAACATCCAGCAATGGTTAAAGCCGGCTACAGAAGACCCTGAGGTGTCTTATGTCAATGATATGCAGAAAAATGATCTTTGGACTGAGCTGAAGTCAAATTTCACCCTACCGCCAGAGGATACCAGAGAACCCAGTTAAAGAGCAATTAATCAAGTCTTTTGCTCTTAAGAGGATGGCAGAACTATTCAGGAGGTGGAAGAAAGAGCTGAATAAGTTTGTCGAAAATAAGAGACACCAGAATTCAAGGGCAGATATGAGAAGATCAGAGATCACTGGCCCGCATTTGTGGCCCACAAGACATCGGAAAAGAGTAAGAAGATGTCGGCGACAAACAAGCAAAATGCTGCGAAGAAGAAGCTTCACCATCGCACGGGGTCAGGTGGCTACCTCGTAGCCCGGCCTAAGTGGCCAAGACTGAGAATGATCTGGTTCATAAAGGGATCGAACCAGAGACAATTAACTGGCCAGACCGTTGCCGGACTTGGTTCTTCGGGGCTGGCGGAACACTGGACCCTGTAACAGGGAAGTGCATTTGGACGAACGATCAAATGGACATACCAGTCAGTAAGCTTAAGCAGTATATCGAAGCAGCGCAGGAAGGGACGTTCTTTCCAGACAGAGAGAACGACGAGCTCACAATGGCCCTCGGGAATCCTGAGCACCCTGGACGGACACGAGGCACGCCAGGCTCCATTCCGTGGAAGGTTGGGTTTCCGGACGCAGGCGGTTACAAATCCCATGAGAGGAGGAAAAAAGTGCAGCAGACCCAAATACAGGCGCTGCAAGCAAGGGTAGACGCGATAGAGGAACGAGAAGCAAATCGCAGCAAACGTACTGCCGAAGCCTCCCCCGAAGCTACCCCGCCATCTCAGCGCAGAAGCAGCGTGGCTTCCACCGAGCTGCTTCAGCCGGAGCATGCCTTGACGGCTCCTGCCAGCTATCCCGTGGATGCTATCACGGAGTCTCAAAATTGTCACCTTATGACGCAATGGATGAATTTGAAGGTCAAGGCGGCTGTTGGCTCTGTTTATCCTACTGAACCCGGCGCAACTTTTCACTGCCGGCCGATTCCAGAAGGATATGCTAGGGTGATGGTGGATGAGATAACGGAGGGATTTGAGGACCTCCAGCTTGACCACCCTACCGGTGAAGGGGAGACTCGGCTGGGGTCTGCTCTGAAGACTCCATGCCTATGGCGGAAGGACCTCATCAACCTTCCGAACTGGACTCCACCGCCTCCTCCTCCTCCTCCGGCGAGTCAGGGCACTCCGCCTCCACCGCCTCCTCCTCCTCCGGCGAGTGACGATCAGGGCCCTCGGCCGGCTCCTTCTCCGGCGCGCGGCGGCACTTCCGCCTCCTTCTCCTCCTGCGCCGACGCGCCCGAGCAGCCAGCCTCCTCCTTCTCCGCCTCGTCAGCAAGGGCGGAAGAGACCTGCCGCCGCTCTAGCTGCTCCGGCGTGTCGTAGTCCTTCTCCTCCGCCGCTTAAGCAAGTAAAGAAGACAACAGCTCCGTCTGCTCGGTCGGCGTCTAGCAGTACAACCAGAGGCGGGAGGACATACAGATTCGGTCCTTCTCTGAAGACTCCAGAGAAGTTACCATTATGAGAGGACCCAGGAGGACGCCGAGATCTGCGCGAGAAGAAGTGAGGAAACTTCTTTGAAGGGGTGAAAGCAAAGAAACATCCACCTCCGGAGGAGAAGGTAGATCGGGTGAAAGTGAAGCGCACTCTGGCTGCCCTGACAAAACCACCGAAGTCTGATCCGCCGAAAGGAAACTATGACCGCATTATTGGAAAGGAATTTGCCGAAGCGGAGCGGTCGGGAAGTACTGTCAGTGATCAAAGGCTGAAAGAACGACGAGCTGGGAAACAAATTGCCCAGCTCGGCGAACAAGCGAAGCAATCGTGCCCCCCGCTCAAGGTGCCTAGCCACAACGTCGATAATGATCCGAGGATGGTGCCCGGTTATAGCAATCTTGCAGATTACCTTCCCGATGAAGTACATTATGAACCCATGGAGGTGCAGATACAAAGATATGAGTACGGGAAGCCTCTCGTCAAAGATGAAAGATCTCTACGAACGATGATGCGAAGATTGCATGATTGGGACTTGAAAATCTGCAGAGACTCTGAGGGGAGGAGTACTTTGTATGTGAAATTAAAAAGGAGCATGACCTCGTTGGAATTGATCTGTTGCCTGTTCCATTTGAGGAGTTCTATCAGTTTTTCAATCAATTGGCCCTCGATAAAACAACGGTCGCCTGCTACTGTCTGTAAGTAGTACTACTTCTGTCATTAAGTTTCTCTATATAGCTTAGCTCTTTCATTGCATGTATTTATAATCATCCTCACTATATTATGCAGATTGAAGATCGCCGAATTGAAGAAAAGACAAGTCGGTGATATTGGGTTCATTAACACATATCTCATAGATGCAACTGAGGTTAAACTTCATGCCGCAGCTACCGAGGCCAACTTGCTACGATCGTTCGTAATAAATCAAAACAAAGATATAATACTCTTTCCTTACAACTTCAGGTGAGTGTTACTGTCTTGTGCGTATTCGGTTTCCCTTATATATTAGTCAAGGTTATAGTAATGTAATTGATGAGTTATGCATGTGTGTGCAGTTACCACTATATTCTCCTAGAGATTAAGCTTGAGCAGGGAGTAGTAACCGTCTTGGACTCTAAACGAAAAGATCCCAAGGAGTATGCGGACATGACTGAAATCCTCAAGAAGTAAGTTAAATCGATCATTATCCACCATATCAGCAACTTTGTTCATTTCCTGATATCAAGTAATTGTTTTCTTTGTCCGGCAGGGTTTGGAGAAAATTCACCAAAACAGTTCCGGCACTGCCGAAGGAGCTGGAATTTAGACACCCGAAAGTAAGTACTATAGTAGCATGTTCCGCGCATCTCCTAGTGATTCAAGCGCTAGTTTCATCAATACCATTTAGCATTCTTGCTTGTCAGTTTGATTGACCTCTATTTCTTGTAAAGTGGTTGTGGCAGGAACAAGGGAATGATTTCTGTGGATACTACATCTGCGAGTCCATCCGCCACACGACCTGTGAGCGGGGCGGGTACTCTAACGAACAATATGAAGTACGTAAATAACAACATTCACAATTTTATTTTATTACCATCATTTGTGTTGAGTTTCATTTATTCATATATATATATATATATATATATATATATATATGTATTGACCCCCTTCTTCAAATTAGATGTTTCGGAAGCGGGATGAACTCCTAGCACCAGCTCGCATGCGAGCAATTCAAGAGGAATTGGCGGCATTCTTTCTTGACCACGTGATCCCTGAAGACGGAGAATTCTATGTGGACCCTGAGTCCGTATGATTATATTTGTAAGAGATAATTATTGTATATATGTAGCCGGTAGTGTCAGATAGATATACGAGAACTTGTTGTTCGACCAATCTCTCGGAGAAGGAGAGGTGGTCGATATCACTTCTCTCTGTATATATGCATATATGTTCATGACGATCTTCTGTTTCCTTCGTTTGCTTACTAGCTAGCTAGCGTGTCTAGTCCTCTCTATATACGTATGTATAGTACGTAGCGTCGACCAAGCACGGACATAAGAGAGGACACTTCTCTCTATTAATTATAGCTAGCTAACACAATATATGAAACACCTAAATTAACCCCCCAAAACCCCCCAACCCCCCCCTTTCAAAAAAAAAAACAAAAACCCCAGCCACAGAAGTGCTGACGTGTGGATGCCTATTGGTCCCGGTTGGTGCCATCAACCGGGACCAAAGGGTCTCCTGACTGGGCTGTGCGCACTGCCCACGTGGAGGGCCTTTAGTCCCGGTTCTGAATTGAACCGGGACTAAAGGGGGGAGGTATTAGTACCGACACTTTAGTCCCGGTTCCGGAACCGGGACTAAAGGCCCTTACGAACCGGGACTATAGGCCCTTTTTCTACCAGTGGGTCAGATCGCGGTCGCGCCGTCTCGCGCGAGGAGGTCCCGCCCCACCCCTCCTATGTGAGCCAGGGAGGAGAACCCGCCTTAGCCCAGCAGCATCCTCCGCATAGAGGCAAAGCCGCAGAGGGAAGGGAGAGAGGTGGTGGTGAATCTGGCGGCTAGGGTTTGACGAGTCGCCCGAGACAATGGCGACGGGGCGAGGATGTAGACGGAGCATAAGTCATATGCTCATGGCCATTCCGATATCAAGTATATAAATCTCGTCTTGAAATGTGTAGTGCTGCATATCGTCAAATCTAAAGTTGCACCTTTTTTCTTCATTCTTTTAGATTTATTCAATTTTAATGTGAAGCATGACAATTTTCTGTTTGGATGGTAAGTTTTATTTTTTTTTATTTTTTATGACAAATGTAGTTGTAGAAACGTGAGGGCGGTGTTACTTCGTGCTACTCGTGTGACACTTATCATTTGGATATTTATTTGGTCGTTCCCAAAATCAAAACCGGATCCTGAAACACATTTGTTTCTCGACGTGATTGTGCAAACTCAGCTCTCCCCATCCTCGGAAATTCATTCTTCATTTGTCATCATCCTTCATAAGCACCCATTGGTGGAAAAAAACATATCAACAACAATAAACTGCAGTCAAGTTGCTTGGATTTTTTTTGTTTTTGCTTCACTATTTTTCGGTTGGTTGATTTCTCAGTTGGCCAAGTTGTACATCGTCAAGCCTACAATTATAAAAGGGCTTTGGTGCTATCTGGTCTTGGAATGTGTATTGTTGCACACCTTTTTCAAAATGTGCAACAAGCTAACTAATAATTATATATAAGAATCAACTTTGGTCTCCAATTTACTCTGTTGATAGGTGAGAGAGTAGCAATAAATATTATACTCCTCCATTCCTAAATATAAGCCCTTTTAGAGATTTCAATACGGACTACATACGAAATAAAATGAGTGAATCTACATCCGTATATAGTCCGTATTGAAATCTCTAAAAGAGGCTTATATTTAGAAATGAAGGGAGTAGTAAATTGTAATTTAGAGCAAAGTGGCAGTTGCTACAATTTGAATCGGTTATTGTCGTTTGTTGCACATTGCGACCGGCTGGTCCACAACAATTCTACATTTTGGACATGATTTTGAATGGTTCGCAAGAAAGCTATCCGGTTTAAAAAAATTCCAACCGGTCCATCCCCACAGTTCCTATGAAGTGGTAGTGCAGTGACCTATATGAGCAGACACTCCACATCTTGCACGCAGGAGGTCGTGGAGGTTGTCAATTCACACTACTTGGGGGCTTCGGCCTTCTTAGGAGAACCATAATATACTGCTCAGCACAGTTTGGGAGCCGAGCCATTGCACATGGGCTTAGGTCAACACTTATATATTTGCCAGTTGTCAATAGGAAGCGGGTAATATGGTGATAGAATGTGGATGCTCCACATGTTGCACGCAGGAGGCCATCGAAGTTGTCAATTCACACAACCCACAACGCTAGACTACCTCTTACACCTATGCATCGACTTCACCTCCCTCACCTTGGCACTACTCTCTCACCTATCAACAGAATAAGCCCTAGTCATGTAGCCACTCATCGTCTCGTCTCTTTGCTTTGAAGGTGGGCTTTCAGACCAGAGGATGTTTAGGTCAGAGAGCATCTTCGAGGACATAATCGACAACGCTGAAACGGGGTCAAAAATCCTATAACCCTGTTGCTAGAATAGAGGACTACAATATGCGACGAAGCGTATCTACACCCATGCAGGGTGTTGCGTGTGTATGTGTTAAACTATTAAGCAAATCGAACTAATTTAGTAAACCCACCAGCCAATTGATCCTAGGACGGAATGAGTCGAATTTCTAATTTACGGTGAGCTACCCTTTCCTCGTTAAGTTAAAATTCACCTCAATATGGTCTCCTTGTCTCACAACTAACCAAATACATGATAATGCCTAAGTTAGGATGAAGGATCAAAGATGTCTACCAGAGGGAGGGGCATGGGTTGAATAGGCGACTAAAATTTCAACCTTTTCTTAGTTGATTTTTGGGATCACGGAATTAAATTTATGCACATCGCTAAGTGGAACAACATATATGATAAAATAGATAGCACTTGCTAAGTTATCCCGGAGTTCATACCCTTGGGATGGGAGGTTTGGGGTTGCTAAACTCCACGGACAGGTGGAAGCCAACTTATGCCCTCAATGACAACAAATGTATTGGTTTGTTCTTTCAGTCTCGACCAACAAATGCCATGCTCCCTTCACTAAAGAGGATGCAACCCTTGAAGCTTAGATTAATCTCTCAATTTTTTCCCTTTTTTTATTTAGTTATTTTCTCATTTATGTTATTTCTATTATGTTTTCTTATATTTTTTCCTCTTCAATTTAGAAATGTCACATTGTATTTAAAGTTTTATGATTTAGTGTTCTATTTTATTGTTATGGGACATGAGACTTTTTCTATTAATTGACTTATTTTATTATTTATTATTTATTTCCTTTTTTACTAGTACTTCATCATGAATGTGTCGACATTAATTTTCACACATCTGGACATTTTGATCTGAAATATTTAAGCAACTTTTTAAGATATGCAAACCATATATATATTTGAAATGCATGAATATTTCCAAATTATAAGGAAAACATTATTTCACGTATAATATGGGTTTGAACAAAAAAATATAATTGTAAGATTTTATTTCTAATAATGTGAATATTTAATTTAACATACATGAATAAGTTTCACAAAGCCGTATGAACAAAATTAAATACGAGACGAAACTTTTTTACTGACCTGTTAAATTATTCACTAAAATGTCATTTATTAAAGTAAGTATTTTTTTTGGAGAAATAGTAAAATGATTACTGAATAGTACTTTTTTTAATACGCACTAGTAAACATGCCCGTGCGTTGCAACGGGGTAATCAAATTTCTTAGGTTTTGTCTTCCTCGACTTCGACCACCGTCCAACCAGAACTCGATGTGGCATGACAACATTTGGATGGTACCGGAAGTCGGCAAGGATATCTTTCTCAACTCCACCCGCTATGTGCAGTAGTGGCATGGCATGTCATGTAGATTGTGTCTAACATAAGCCGGAAGCAAGTATCTCATTGTACTTTTTCCATCCTCATCTAAAGCAGAGCCGCACGCAAACATGTCAAAATGGCCTCTATTAGCATTCCCCGATATAAATTGTTAACATAAAGATTAATTCATTTCATTTACAATGAACACGATTATCCCTCTATTAGCCCAAAAATGCTGATAGTACATCAAGTCTTCCGTCAACACCTTCCGAGGCCAAAGAATCTGAGCATGTACCCTCAGAAGTAAGCAGACTATAAGAAACAGGGAAGCAAAAAATATGTTGTGCCCTTCTACTTTGGTAGCTTCAACAACAACAAAAGCTTGCCACAACTGTTATCACAAAAGCTACTGAATGAGCCTAGCAAAAAAAATAGAAAGGTTATAGGAAACAGTCTGTACGTCTCCCCTCAAAGCCATCAACGGTCCACCATGGAGAAGACACTACAACTCTTCAAAGAATAAGTTTCTTCTTGACTCATGTTACAATATCAGCATCCACATCACCTGAATGCCCCTCTTGGCTAGGGTAAACCTTATCTGGATCATAGAACTCATCATGTTGAGTCCGCTAGCACCGCTCTCTTCAACTGTCACAAGGTGGGTGGATTCCTTTGTCTGCAACCTGCCAGTAGATAAATGCTTCTAATACATTCTTAAATTTGGATAAGAAGCAATAATTTGAAACACTATATGAGTGGAGACATTATTTAGTATTATTAGAAGGAAATGATGACCGAGGTTTAGTTGAGGGAGCAGTCAGTAAGAATTCTGGAGTGTAGAAAAGAGCACTTCTAATACATCGTGAGTTGGTGTTGTTTTCTAATACATTCTTAAATTCAGGTAAGAAGCAATATTTTGAAAAACTATATGAGTGGTGACATTATTTTAGAAGGAAATGATGACCGAGGTTGAGTTTGGGGAGCAGTCAGGAAGAATTCTGGAGTGTAGAAAAGAGCACTTTTACTGAATTTCTTTGAAATAAAATAATTTCGACCATAGATGGAGACATCCTACAACAAAGGGAACCTCTATATAAAAACCTGGATAACCGAAGTACTCGAAAAGTTATCGTAATTTTTGCATGACAATGGTTTTAAAGTCTGACTACATATTGGTTGCATGGCAGCATGGGCTACTAATTCTTATAACACACACCTAATATATATTTTCCTTTATTCTGTCAATATTTTCAGTGAGATGCTATCACACTAACATACAAATCAACACTCGTGGGTCATGCTGAATTAGCTTCCAGATACATACAAAATGTGAATTATAAAGACAATGGACAAATCAGAATCTATGGCGGTGCATAGAGAAATCTGGGAGATGAGTTTCAGTTTTGTCAAGTTTGTTACTTTGTTTGGTGTTAACAGAGTCGATGGATATGCCAGAAGCAAAAAAACAAACAGATACAGCAGGCTGATTTCCTACCAACTTGACAATGGTGTGTCATTTTTTCTGCAGTAGATTAACTCTTGAACATTGGCATCGTTGTAATCTGGAAATAATTGAAGAGAATAGTAAGCAAAGTATTCTGCCATCTCGCATGAATAGTAAGCAAAGTAGATTAACTCCTGAACATTCTTTCCGTACAGGTTGGAAAATGCTTATTAATTGATACTGTAGAAGAGAAATCAATATTCTCACATTGAAGATATGTGGCAAGCACCCCCTACAATCTGTCCATCACCCCGTTGGCAGCCAAGCTCCCCTTTTGCTTGGTTCCTCACTGCTGCACGTACCGATTAGTGGGGTCAGTTTTTTTTTTTGTCTTCTCTACTTTGGAAAAGAAGAGGTAAGGACCTACAGTACTGCAAATCCTCATATTTAAACATATTAATAATCCCTCGTTTTTCTTTCAAGAAAACAATCCCTTGTTTTTCCTTTAAGAAAACAATCCCTTTTTATTATAATTATAGATTATCTTAAAATTGATTTCTGCTTTGTCATTTGTAAAAGCATAAACAATTGTGTAGAATAAGAGGTCGTATTTGAATGATTTGTATGTTCCATTGGCATCGCATAATTACACACTGCATGTAATAGCTAGTGATCGATGGATGCAAGTTGGTATAACTTTAATGTCAAATGTATAGGAAAATATCCAAAGTCTTGTCCTGGTGTTGCTGCAAGGATTAGATGCTGGCATGTTGTGACTGGAACCAGCATAAATTATACAAAATGTACAATTTTAAAATTTATGAACTAATCGAGGTTGTTTTTCTATTCGTGTTGCAGGTAAAAACAACATATAGATCAAATAAGTTAGATGAACCAGCAAATGTTATATTAGTGAGCTCTATAGGTGCAACAATCAGTAACAGACCATCTCCATGAGCTTTGACTCCATGATCACTACTTAATACAGGAAAAAGGAAAGGCCAGTATTGCTCAATTGGTACTGAAATTTTAAAGGAAATCAAGTGGCACTACAATATCAGGACATATGTGTAGAATGAAATGTCCATTGGTTGCAGTAGAAGACAATTCACTTCATCTCCTTTCAGAATAACACATTTACTCTTGGAGCATGTACAACAGAAATTGAACATAAAGCTAACCAAGAATATACATATCCATGTGCGCCACTTTCAGAATATATGACATAGTACCTCTGAGATATCTAACTTTTTGTTTCCATGCATTCAAGAAGCACTTTATTACTTTCAGGGATCCTATTCCAAATTTAATTTGTTTGATTCAAACCTATGTAGTAGCATGGTAATTTTCTGTGACATCCAAAAAAATATGTTTACATACCAAATAGGCAACACCAGTAATTCTTGGTCCAAATCAAGCATGGACAGGTTTGCATCTGCTAAATAACACTATATTGTTTCTCCTGTTCCACAACGTAATGACCACATTTAAGCATGGACAGATTTAAAAGAACAACATGCTCCAAGTAATAAACCACAGGCTGGGAGGAAGCGATGCAGATGAGGGTGGATTAGCAAACTTGTCAGTTGTCAGCAGTTGTGCTTGTCAGCCTAGTGGAGGAGGTGTTGGTAGGTGACGGAGCTTCTTCACCTCGGGTGACTGCACTGCCATGTTCTTACATAACATAATATTCTTGCAAATCTGCAATTCAGAACAGAAAGGTAAAATTATCAAGTTCAGTACATTGTTCAGAACAGAAAAACAAATCTGCTTAATTGGGATGTACCTTATGCAGATATATAAAAGTTCAGTACCCTGTTCCTCCTTTCCAAATCTACCAGACTGCTTAATTTACAAACAAAGAAACTTGTGCTGCTTGCCATGGAAGAGATGGAGGCAGGGAAAACAAAACCTTAGAAAACATGATGCTTGTATAACCCCAGAAATGTCAAGGATTTGACATGAGTCTCATAGGCGGCCAAGCAAATCTGCTACTTATCAACACATGCACGCACGCACAGTACATATTATCTACCAAAGTAACAACAAATCAGAGACAAATACCTCATGTTGTCCCCACGGTTCAATGGAATGGATATTCAATTTGAGCGTTGGTTTTGCAGCCACAGTTTTTTATAATGAAACACTTTCCAGCGCATGGGCAACGCACGGGCACATTTACTTCCTTGATGTGGATGCATTGTCCACTCTGAATCTAAAGATCAAAATCTCGTCACCACGACTCGCCAGAGTTACGTATGCAAGTAGCAGCCTTCTGTGTGTTCTCTGTATAGATGTGTAGTAGTAACCAAGCAACAGCATGAACAAAATCGCAGGAGCAGGCTGCTGCTCTCCTCCCTGATCTCCCTCTATATGCAATAGCAGTAGCAGAACATCATAATTAGCACCGGCAGAACAACCTCTGAAAAATAGTAGGGATAATTAAAAAGATTCTAATGAGTTTATTTTGGCATATCAGAACATTAGTGTGTATATGAGTTCAACACCAGCTATCATGGTTACGCATCATAACTCAAAATGTCTTGTCATAATTCATAAGTCCGCACACAGTGCTTTACCATGTCAAATTCGCGACAAATATTTAAGAGTCTGGAAATGTTTGATAAGCATAATTATCTCATTCTAATGGTTCAACAATGTTTGGCCAAGTGACTTCTACTCCCTTCTAGCAATCTGTGGCAGTAGCAATTTACAAAAAAAAAATCAGATTTGTTTTAAAAAAAGAGGGAAATTACATTGGTGGCTGGTGCCTGCAGATGGATGGGGGATGGCTGGATACAGTTTGCTGTACTAAATGTTTGGTAACCTCAGTTTGCAGCAAGCCTTATCACAGTGCCTATTGTATATTCCATTTGGTTTTCCAACTCAATTTGTATTCTGATGGTAAGCTGCATGGCATCAAGTATTGCTGCAAAATTAGTAACTTGGTTGCAGTACATAATTAGAATTGTGGCGCGTGGCTTACTATGTAATGCTATTAGCAGGATGGTCTATGGCATCAGATTTGACAGTAATCTACAACGGTGGAAAGGTGTACGAAGAAATTGCTGATCGAAAAGGTGTGATGGCACCCGGCAGTCTCGACACCCCCTTATCTGCTCCGTTCATCAAATTCAAGATTCGTGCTGTCGACTATACAAAGCAGCGGCCACTTGCATTGTCAGGTTAATTAAGCAGGCATTTTACAGAGACAAACATGGCAGGTCCTAGGCTGTAGCTGGCAGGGTAGGGAGGTCACGGATAGCACCTTTTCGTTCTGGAGAGAGGCCAGGTGGGTCATCGGTGAAAAGACATCCCATAGGCGTTGCATGCGGTGTATCTTAGCATCCCACAACGTCTCCCTTATTACACTGATCAGATCAACGCGGGCCCGGCGGGGTTTCACATCAGCGTCAGTATTCATATTAAGTCATTACTCTTCTTCTTCCTCAGAGAGAGAGAGAGAGAGAGCGCAGTTTTAGGTTCTTTTATTCAGGTTTGACTTCGTAGTACAGTGCTCTTGTAAAAAGAAATTACTTTGTGGCATTGTGCACTCTTGAAGCATCTGGAAAGGTAAAGATTTATTCTCGTCACTACGCCCATGCGAGGCAGCTGGCTAGATTATTGTTACTGTTCTGCACAACTTTGCTGTCTATTCATTGAAGTCACGGGTGTAGTGGGCTAGAAGCCCTAGAACGCGGCCGTTGCAGAGGAATCTCAAATGAACAGCGCCCTGTGCAGCCTGTTGATTACTGTTCTTATTCTGTACAAATCACAGGAGTGGCAGGCAGTTGTCCTGATCAGGAGAGAAGGGAAACCGGGACGAACGGTGTGGATAGTGGGGTGTCGGGACACCCGGGACTCAAAAATCCAGTCCCATTGCTGATTACCATGTCACGCGGTGCCGGATGTTGCTCGTGGAACTGATTGAAGACTGAAGAAGGTTCGCCTCTCTGGATGGATGGATGCGGAGGATGATAAAGGAGGTCCAAGGTGGGAAATATTGCCGGCGACAGCGAGCCATCGACGCAGCCGCTTCCCGGTGTCCCTATTTGGCGAGCTGGGCACCGGAAGTCACGGAAGCACGCACCCCGGGTCGATGAGATGGCTCCATCTGCTGCTTCATCCATTTGCTACGGCCTCCTCGTCGGTCGTACCCGTCGTCCCGCCTGGACCGCTTGAAGGGCGGCGACGGGGACCTCCTGGACGGCGGCGAGTGGCACAGGCGCGGCGGGGGCTGCAGGAGGCGCGGCAGTCGCGGTCGCGGATGCGCTCGGGACGCGAGGAGCCGATGGCGGCAGCGGCAGGCCGAGGGCCGCGGGGGCGAGCGGGTGGGCGGGGGGCCGCCGGGCGGTGACAGCTACACAGGGCGGTCCTCGGGGCTGTCGGGCGGCGGAGGCAGCGGGCGGGGCGCCCCGGAGCCGGGCGGAATTCTTTCATATGCAAGGGATTATTTGTAAAACTGAATCGTTTTCCCAGATATAATCACTTAAAGAGGGACTGCCGGTGCAATTTTCTGAAAACAAAAGGGCCTTTTTGTGAAAGTGTCATAATGACGGACGACCAAAAGCGATATATCTTTACCTACTAATAAAGCGGCTATCGCTTCTGGTCGTCCGTCATTAAAATTAACCTCCAAATTGATTAAAATTACTCATCAATGCCACCCGTAAGTGGAAAAACGAATCGTTTTTTGGGACCAAAAACAACACCCCCTTCGTTGTTTTATACGGGAGCGAAGAGTAGAGGTTACGCAATGAGGAGCAGCGGAGTGGTTGGCTGATTGCTCTTTTAGCGGCGATACCAGGGTTCGATCCCCAACTTTCACAAGGCAGAGAGCTGTGGCAGCCTCTACGACGCCGCAGGAGATCGATGCACCTAGCAGCCTCTCCACACTGCGTCATGAGGCAGAAATCAAGGCAACGAGGTTGATGACAGTGGCCAGGGAATCCATTGTTGTACCTCTTTTGGCCGTGGTGTGTGCTGGAGAAATGGCTTGCGTTGAGGTTGAGAGCTCGAAGATGGTGGGTTTATATATAAGGAGGATCCTTGGCCGGAGACAGGGCCGAGTGATGTTAAACAAAGTGGTCTTATGATTTTTTCCGTACATACCAAAACTAGAACCAAACCGATCCAAACTACATTTTGATTTTCTGAACTGAGTACGCGCTGTCGTGATCATCCTTAAGCAGAGACACTCGTTGGTGGAAGAAAACAGAGCAACAAATACGTATATATGTAAGGCAATCATGTTCGTTCTTATTTATTTATTTTGTGTTGGATTTGCTATTTCTTTGTTGTTTCAATGCAAAAACTATTTCTCAATTGCTCGAGTTGCATACCAGCACTGCAAATGTACAAATACGTTTATGCAACTTTAGGTATTAATATGTTCACATTCTAATCTCTGAATCTAAAGTCACCCATAAATATGCAACTATATGATTAACTGGTAGATAAATAATTAGCGTTCATGATATTATTCGGTTGACTAAGAAAACTTCTCCTTTTACGATAATACATTTTCTTTTTTCATTTCTTAAAATATCTTCTTTAAATAAACACAAGGTCATTGTAAGATTGCTCCAAGTGATAAATGACAGGCTCTCTATTTATACTAGTTTTTTTTCTTAAACTAGTCACGTTTCTAGTTTTGTTATCCACATGTAGCTATCATCGTCTACAAGTGACTGATATAACGTGTTGTTCCGTTATCACTATGATAGCGGAACCCGACACTTTTCGGGTTCGTATGGAAAAAAAGTGACTGATATAACCACAGACTAAAAATTGCACTTACACTTTACTACTACTATACAACTCAGAGTGCAATTTTACGCGAACTTTCAGAAAATCGGGCAACTTAGAATTATCAAAACTGAATCTATAAACCATCTTGTTGCTTGCTTGTAGTCAACCGTGTTTGTTTTTATTTTGTTCAACTTTGCTGCAAACTAGTAATTGTGTGCAAAGCATGTCTGGCAAATATAACTGGATCATGGAATAAATATTCTTCACTTGATATTTACTAGTATAATTTTAATAGTTTTTCCTGATTTTTTTGTGTTGGATATTGTGTAGAACTCTCTTATTTATAAAAAGCCTGTAAATACTAAATTACACATATAACAAACTCAAGAAAATTCAGAAATGTACATATCTCCAAAGCAAAGACATGTATAGTTTTCTTCCTGATAACACAATACATCATGTATAAGAAGAGAGCTCCTGCGATTGTACATGTAGCCATAGGTTTCTATCCTTGTTGATTGACTTTTGATTCCATATGTGATGCAAGTATTTGTGGGTTGCTCTGCCCAAAAATAAGTCTCTGGAAACTGGTCTGATTATCTTACTTGGAGGACCACAACAACGACAACGACCTGGCCATGACGGAAACCGAATGAAACCGATCAATGCCTTATCGTCTCTGTGCCGCCTTCCCGAGATGATTGACGGAAAGAGTAAGTGTACTTTGCTGGGAATATACACCGTCAAAGTTCAAAGCAAGTGAATATTGATCGACCTTTTGTGAGTGCGAACGCATTTCAAATATGGCGTTCTTGTCATACTGAATGAATATCCGTTCCTTCAGATTCAGATATGTATGCAAGAGAAGGGAACTGGAAGGCATTATACATGCGAGGGAAGGCAATGAATGAATGAAACTGGAGCGGGCTATGCCAGCTTTATTTCCCCGGAGTTACTGTTGGGCTTTGGTACGGCGATGGGACATTATGGCCGAACCCATCTGCAGGCCTTGGCCTGCTCCGTCCCATTTTCTGTTACATTTTGGAACTATATATACTCCACACTGAAGAAAGCAGCTCGTACAGTCAACAAGAAACAGGGAGCTTTATTGTGCCTCATTTTGATGAGAAGTTTTAGCGTGCCTCACATTCCCAACCACGGCTCCAGCAAGCTTCAGGCTCAGCTTCAAGAAACAGAGATTTGAAGTACGCACAGCAAACCACCACTGACAGAATGACTCCAGAGTAGCAAAATTCTGTGGAGATCCAACAACCATACCAAGATAGAAGAACCGTACAGAGTACAGATACACTGCATCCCAAAGATAGTCTGAAGCATTACAAAGATATAAAAGAAAATGGGAAGAAATGAGCTCATTAGGATGTAGTAGTACCAAGATAACACAGTACAAACACTGCATCACTCGTATCACAACAGCAAACTAGTAAACGGCGACGGCATACCAGGTTACAGGCTTGCATATTCATAATTAACAATTCAGGCACGCATAAGGGTGTCTGCCGCGAGGCTGTCCTGACTTCTCAGTCTGACTGATCAACAGATGAATTTAATTAAGATTGAAAGAACTACGATTGTGGAAGCGTATGTCTCTTGACAGGGACGCGTACGTGTTTATATAGAGAGACAAGTACATCATCGGCAGGTTGTTGTGGCTTGACCCCTAGTCCAAGATTATACACAAGATAGAGATCAAATCCACGTAACAACCTGCCTATCGGTTACAACTCAACGCACGTACACAAGTTACATCGTGGCACCTATGTCACGTACACAACTACTAGCCTATCTAACATCCTCCCTCAATCTAAACATGTCAAGGTTGAGATTGTTCCTGAAGGCTTGAAGTTGTCGAGCTTGTAGAGGCTTTGTGAAACCATCAGCAACTTGATCTCCTGTTGGGGTAAACCTGATGTCCAAGAGCTTCTTTGCAACTCTTTCACGAACAAAGTGAAAATCAATTTCTATATGCTTTGTTCTTGCATGAAATACAGGATTTGCAGAGAGATAAGTTGCCCCCAAATTATCGCACCATAAACAGGAGACCCGTGGTCTTGCAATTCCCAGTTCATCCAACAGAGTTTCTACCCACATTACCTCAGCTGTTGCATTTGCCAAAGACTTATATTCTGCTTCAGTGCTAGAAGTGAGACCGTAGCTTGTTTCTTTGCATTCCAAGACACAAGATTAGAACCAAAGAAAACAGCAAACCCACCAGTAGACCTTCTGTCATCAGGGCATCCTGCCCAATCTGCATCATCAGAGAAGGCACTTACTGTTGTTGAGGGTGACTTACAGATCTTTAGACCAATTCCAACACTTCCTTGAATATACCTTAATATCCTTTTAACAGTTGTCCAATGCAAAGATGTAGGAGAATGCAAAAATTGACAGACCTTGTTAACAGAGAGAGCTATATCAGGTCTTGTCAAAGTTAAGTATTGTAGTGCCCCAACTACACTTCTTTATTTTGTTCCTTCTTCTGGACTAAGCAATTCTCCTCCATGCAATGACAAATGTTCAGTAGTAGACAGAGGTGTACTAGAAGGTTTACAGTTCTTCATGCCTACACGTTTAAGTATTTCTGTTGCATACTTTTCTTGAGTTAGCAGAATAGCATCATGTACTTTCTTTATTTCAATGCCTAGGAAACAGTGCAACTCTCCCAGATCTTTCAAAGCAAAATCACTCTTCAAATTATTAAGCAATGCTAAGGTGGCCTCTTGAGAAGAACTAGCAACAATTATGTCATCTACATAAATGAGCATGAAGATGGTCACCTTTCCTCTCTTGAAATAAAACAAGGAGGTATCTCCCTTGGAGGGTCGAAAACCAAGTTGTTGTAGCTTTGAATTTAGTCTTGAATACCAGGCCCTAGGTGCCTGTTTTAACCCATATAGAGCTTTGTCCAACCTACACACATGTTGTGGTTTAGTATTATCCACAAAACCAGGTGGTTGTTGCAGATAGACCTCTTCCTCGAGAACGCCATGTAGAAACGCATTCTGTACATCCAATTGAAGAAGACTCCATCCCCTGGATACAACAATAGACAAAACAAGTCTGATAGTAGCAGCTTTAACAACCGGACTAAACGTGTCCTCATAATCAATGCCATAGCGTTGCTTAAAGCCTTTAGCCACTAACCTAGCTTTATACCTATCTATTGTCCCATCAGATTTTCTCTTTATTTTATACACCCACTTACAATCTATAATGTTTCTACCTAGTCTAGGTGGAACTAGATGCCAGGTTTTATTCTTCATGAGTGCATCATATTCTGCTTCCATAGCATTCTTCCAGTTTTTATCTTGCAAGGCTTCAATTGGGTCACGAGGTTCTTGAGTGGCAGCAAAGTTCACAACTTTAAAATTCTTATCATACCTGACTGTTCCATCCTTAGGAACCATGGGTTTGAAAATACCTCGTTTAGAACGTGTATTGGGACGTTCAGTAAGTGTGACCACAGAAGATCCAGTGGTTGGCGCAGAAGATCCACCACCTCGTACCATCAGAGGATCAGCCTCGTCTGACGCGTGGCCGGGCGTCGGATCCCGCGTCTGATCCAAGCGGTCGGGCGTCGGATTCCGCGTCCGCTCCAGGCCCACCAAATCTGGTGGAGGCGAATCAGGACCAGGAGACCGGCGCGTGCCATCATTACCTGTCCTGGATGGCGACCCAGGCCCACTCGGACGCCGCCAGCTGTTGGTGGGGGGTCCGCCTGCATCGGTGCCGCCGCCTCGCACGGGTGACTCGCGCCGCGTGTCACGTGCAGACGGGTTGCCGGCTGTTCCAGCACCTGGCGGTGTCGGAGGCACGCCCGTGCCAGGCTCCTTTGCGCTGCCACCGAATCTCTCGGGATCGGCATGTTGGAAATATGCCCTAGAGGCAATAATAAATTGATTATTATTATATTTCCTTGTTCATGATAATCGTTTATTATCCATGCTATAATTGTATTGATAGGAAACTCAGATACATGTGTGGATACATAGACAACACCATGTCCCTAGTGAGCCTCTAGTTGACTAGCTCGTTGATCAATAGATGGTTATGGTTTCCTAACCATGGACATTGGATGTCATTGATAACGGGATCACATCATTAGGAGAATGATGTGATGGACAAGACCCAATCCTAAGCCTAGCACAAGATCATGTAGTTCGTATGCTAAAGCTTTTCTAATGTCAAGTATCATTTCCTTAGACCATGAGATTGTGCAACTCCCGGATACCGTAGGAGTGCCTTTGGGTGTGCCAAACGTCACAACGTAACTGGGTGCTATAAAGGTGACACTACGGGTATCTCCGAAAGTGTCTGTTGGGTTGGCACGAATCGAGACTGGGATTTGTCACTCCGTGTAAACGGAGAGGTATCTCTGGGCCCACTCGGTAGGACATCATCATAATGTGCACAATGTGATCAAGGAGTTGATCACGGGATGATGTGTTACGGAACGAGTAAAGAGACTTGCCGGTAACGAGATTGAACAAGGTATCGGGATACCGACGATCGAATCTCGGGCAAGTATCATACCGATAGACAAAGGGAATTGTATACGGGATTGATTAAGTCCTTGACATCGTGGTTCATCCGATGAGATCATCGTGGAACATGTGGGAGCCAACATGGGTATCCAGATCCCGCTGTTGGTTATTGACCGGAGAACGTCTCGGTCATGTCTGCATGTCTCCCGAACCCGTAGGGTCTACACACTTAAGGTTCGATGACGCTAGGGTTATAAAGGAAGCTTGTATGTGGTTACCGAATGTTGTTCGGAGTCCCGGATGAGATCCCGGACGTCACGAGGAGTTCCGGAATGGTCCGGAGGTAAAGATTTATATATGGGAAGTCCTATTTTGGTCACCGGAAGAGTTTCGGGGTTTATCGGTAATGTACCGGGACCACCGGGAGGGTCCCGGGGGTCCACCAAGTGGGGCCACCAGCCCCGGAGGCTTGCATGGGCCAAGAGTGGTGAGGGACCAGCCCCTTAGTGGGCTGGTGCGCCTCCCATAAGGGCCCATGGCGCCTAAGAGGTGGGAAGGGGGCAAACCCTAAAGGGGATGGGCCTTAGGGCCCATCTAGCTGCGCCTCCCTCCCCTCTCCCCTCTTGGCCGCCACCCCCTTTGCCATCTAGGGCTTCCGCCCCCCTAGGGGTGGGAACCCTAGAGGGGGAGCAGCCCCTCCCCTTCCCTATATATATGAGGCCTAGGGCTGCCCCATAATAGACGCGATTCGATCTCTCGTTGGTGCAGCCCTGTATCTCTCTCTCCCTCCTCTTCTGTGGTGCTTGGCGAAGCCCTGCAGGATTGCCACGCTCCTCCATCACCACCACGCCGTTGTGCTGCTGTTGGATGGAGTCTTCCTCAACCTCTCCCTCTCTCCTTGCTGGATCAAGGCATGGGAGACGTCACCGGGCTGTACGTGTGTTGAACGCGGAGGTGCCGTGCGTTCGGCACTTGGTCATCGGTGATTTGAATCACGACGAGTACGAATCCATCAACCCCGTTCACTTGAACGCTTCCGCTTAGCGATCTACAAGGGTATGTAGATGCACTCTCCTTCCCCTCGTTGCTGGTCTCTCCATAGATAGATCTTGGTGACACGTAGGAAAATTTTTGAATTTCTGCTACGTTCCCCAACACGGCAACTCCAGGAGAATCCGCCTCGTGTCCAACGCTGGTCCAGTTTGGCCTATATGCTGCATAAAATGACAATTTGAAGGGCTGTTTTTTTCACTGTTTTGCTCAGCACAGCCTCCATTAGTGACAGGATTAGGATTATTAAGCACATGATCATCAGCAGAACATTCACCCCCATGATCAGAAGGATTTAATAAGTCGGGAGAAAGTAACAAAATTTCAGCACAGAGCCGCGCACCGGCGTTTGGATGGAGACTAGCAAAAGGAAAAACATTTTCATCGAAGATGACATCTCTGGATATATAGACACGACCAGTAGATATATCAAGACATTTAAACCCTTTGTGCAGATTGTTGTACCCAAGAAAAGCACATTGCTTAGACCGGAACTGAAGTTTGAGATTGTTATAGGGGCGAAGATTGGGCCAGCAAGCACACCCAAAAATTCAAAGGATAGAATAGTTGGGTTTTTCATGGAGTAATTTTTCAAATGGTTTCTCAAAGTTGATAACCTTGCTAGGGATTCGGTTTATCAAATAAGTAGCAGCAATGAAGGCCTCATCCCAAAATTTCAAGGGCATAGAGGCTTGAGCAAGAAGGGATAGACCTACTTCGACAATGTGTCGATGTTTTCTCTCACCCGACCCATTTTGTTGGTGGGCGTGAGGACATGAGACATGGTGAGATATCCCTATCTTGTTGAAGAAGGAGTTTAATTTTTCATACTCCCCTCCCCAGTCTGTTTGTAGGGCAAGTATTTTACGATCAAATTGTCGTTCTACTAGGTGCTGAAAATCATGAAATTTTTGGAAGACTTCAGACTTGTGTTTGATCAAATATATCCATGTGAATTTACTAAAATCGTCGATGAAACTCACATAGTACTTCTTTCTTCCTACTGTTTCAACAGCAGGACCCCAAACATCAGAAAACACAAGTTCTAAGGGAAATTTTGATTCACTTATTGACTTGGGATAAGGCAACTGGTGACTTTTGCCTTTTTGGCATGCGTCACATACAGAATCTTTATTGAAAGAATTTGCACACGAGAGATTATTCTTGCTAATGATTTTGCTAACAATAAGAGGAGATGGATGGCCTAGACGTCGGTGCCACCTATCCGGACACTAGTAGAAAAAGGGTCAAATGTGAAGCACATTAGTGCCGGTTTGAATTTGAGTCGGCACTAATGTGTCCATTAGTGCCGGTTCCAACGTCTAGGCGGGCGGACATCATTAGTACCGGTTCATGGGCAACCTTTAGTACCGGTTCATGCCACGAACCGGTACTAATGAGGCTGTGTCAGGCTGTGGTCAGGCTGGGGCCCCACGAAGACCTTTAGTACCGGTTCATGGCATGAACCGGTACTAGAGTTTCTTAGTAAGCTGATTTTTAGTCCCACCTTGCCAAGAGAGAGGCAGTATGAGCGGTTTATAAGACGTGAGTGCAGAGACGATGAAGGAGAGGCGCAATGCTCACCTGCACGTTGCTTAGCTTCAAGCCTTTCGGAATAACATAGATTGCACGGAGCTATGTGCAGTGCAGCCTACACTATTCCGAAAGGCTTGAAGCTAATTAACCAGCATTGCACCTCTTTTTTATTTTTAATAACTTATTTGAACTCCGGACTTTTTGTGTTCAGTATGCAGCATTCAAAGCGACGTCATTAATTTCCAACATGTTCTGACATCATTTTTTGTTTTTCAGTCATTTAACGATTTGTTTAGAGAGCTAAATGACCGTGAAATTGAAAATCACTACAAAATGAACTCTGAAAATGTTAAAACTTGGCATGGTATCATCATTTCACCCGCATAGCATGTGCGAAAGAGTAGAGAGGGTCACAGCAAAAACTGGACGCACTTCGTGTACAAACTGGACAATGTCTTTCGGAGTATCAGGGTTTCAGACAAGAACTCATCTGTTACATGGGCACTTCAATGTATTTTAAACTTATTTGAACTCCAGAAATTTTTTGCGTTCAGTATGCAGCATTCAAAGCAACGTCATCAATTTCCAACATGTTCTGACATCATTTGCTATTTTTCAGTCATTTACCGATTTGTTTAGAGAGCTAAATGACCGTGAAATTGAAAATCACTACAAAATGAACTATGAAAATGTTGAAACTTGCCATGGTATCATAATTTCACCCGCATAGCATGTGCTAAAGAGTAGAGAGGGTCACGGCAAAAACTGGACGCACTTCGTGTACAAACTGGACAATGTCTTTCGGAGTATCAGGGTTTCGGATGAGAACTCATATGTTACACGGGCACTTCAATGTTTTTTAAACTTATTTGAAATCCCGACTTCTTTTGCGTTCAGTACATAGCATTCAAAGCGGCGTCATCAATTTCCAACACGTTCTGACATCATTTGCTGTTTTTCAGTCATTTACTGAATTGTTTAGAGAGCTAAATGACCGTGAAATTGAAAATCACTACAAAATGAACTATGAAAATGTTGAAACTTGCCATGGTATCATCATTTCACCCGCATAGAATGTGCGAAAGAGTAGAGAGGGTCACGGCAAAAACTGGACGCACTTCGTGTACAAACTAGACAATGACTTTCGGAGTATCAGGGTTTCGGACGAGAACTCATCTGTTACACGGGCACTTCAATGTTTTTTAAACTTATTTGAAATCCCGACTTCTTTTGCGTTCAGTACACAGCATTCAAAGAGGCGTCATCAATTTCCAACACGTTCTGACATCATTTGCTATTTTTCAGTCATTACCAAATTGTTTAGAGAGCTAAATGACCGTGAAATTGAAAATCACTACAAAATGAACTATGAAAATGTTGAAACTTGCCATGGTATCATCATTTCACCCGCATAGCATGTGCGAAAGAGCAGAGAGGGTCACTGATACGTCCATTTTGCATCATGCTTTTATATAGATATTTATTGCATTATGGACTGTTATTTCACTTTATGTCACAATACTTATGGCTATTCTCTCTTATTTTACAAGGTTTACATAAGGAGGGAGAATGCCGGCAGCTAGAATTCTGGGCTAGAAAAGGAGCAAATATTAGAGACCTATTCTGTGCAACTCCAAAAGTCCTGAAACTCCACGGAACATCTTAAAATAAATAAAGAAAAATCCTCGCCAAAGATGAAGGCCAGGGGGACCACACCCTGCTCATGAGGGTGGGGGCGCGCCCCCTACCTCGTGGGCCCCCTGGTGGGTCTCCGACGTCCATCTTCTGCTATATGAAGTCTTTCCATGAGAAAAAAATAAGAAGGAACTTTTCGGGACGAGACTTCGCCGCCACGAGGCGGAACCTTGGCGGAACCAATCTAGAGCTCCGGCAGAGCTGTTCTGCCGGGGATACTTCCCTCCGAGAGGGGGAAATCATCACCATTGTCATCACCAACGCTCCTCTCATCGGGAGAGGGCAATCTCCATCAACATCTTCACCAGCACCATCTCATCTCCAAACCCTAGTTCATCTCTTGTATCCAATTCTTGTCTCAAAGTCCGGGATTGGTGCTAGTAGGTTGCTAGTAGTGTTGATTACTCCTTGTAGTTGATGCTAGTTGGTTTATTTGGTGGAAGATCATATGTTCAGATCCTATATGCATATTATTACCCCTCTGATTATGAACATGAATATGCTTTGTGAGTAATTACGTTTGTTCCCGAGGACAAGGGAGAAGTCTTGCTATTAGTAGTCATGTGAATTTGGTATTCGTTTGATATTTTGATAAGATGTATGTTGTCTAGCCTCTAGTGGTGTTATGTGAAGGTCGACTACATAACACTTCACCATTATTTGGGCCTAGAGGAAGGCATTGGGAAGTAATAAGTAGATGATGGGTTGCTAGAGTGACAGAAGCTTAAACCCTAGTTTATGTGTTGCTTCATAAGGGGCTGATTTGGATCCACATGTTTCATGCTATGGTTAGGTTTACCTTAATACTTTTGTTGTAGTTGCGGATGCTTGCAATAGAGGTTAATGATAAGTGGGATGCTTGTTCAAGTAAGAACAGCACCCAAGCACCGGTCCACCCACATATTGTTGGAAATATGCCCTAGAGGCAATAATAAAATGGTTATTATTATATTTGTTTGTTCATGATAATTGTCTATTGTTCATGCTATAATTGTGTTATCTGGAAATCGTAATACATGTGTGAATACATAGACCACAACACGTCCCTAGTGAGCCTCTAGTTGACTAGCTCGTTGATCAAAAGATAGTCATGGTTTCTTGACTATGGACATTGGATGTCATTGATAACGGGATCACATCATTAGGAGAATGATGTGATGGACAAGACCCAATCCTAAGCATAGCTCAAAGATCGTGTAGTTCGTTTGCAATAGCTTTTCCGAATGTCAAGTATCATTTCCTTAGACCATGAGATTGTGCAACTCCCGGATACCGTAGGAGTGCTTTGGTGTGCCAAACGTCACAACGTAACTGGGTGACTATAAAGGTACACTACAGGTATCTCCGAAAGTGTCTGTTGGGTTGGCATGAATCGAGACTTCGATTTGTCACTCCGTATGACGGAGAGGTATCTCTGGGCCCACTCGGTAATGCATCATCATAATGAGCTCAATGTGACCAATTGGTTGATCACGGGATCATGCATTACGGTACGAGTAAAGTGACTTGCCGGTAACGAGATTGAACGAGGTATTGGGATACCGACGATCGAGTCTCGGGCAAGTAATGTACCGATTGACAAAGGGAATTGTATACGGATTGATTGAATCCTCAACATCGTGGTTCATCCGATGAGATCATGGAGGAGCATGTGGGATCCAACATGGGTATCCAGATCCCGCTGTTGGTTATTGACCAGAGAGTTGTCTCGGTCATGTCTGCGTGTCTCCCGAACCCGTAGGGTCTACACACTTAAGGTTCGGTGACGCTAGGGTTGTTAAGATATTAGCATACGGTAACCCGAAAGTTGTTCGGAGTCCCGGATGTCACGGGGAGTTCCGGAATGGTCCGGAGGTGAAGATTTATATATAGGAAGTCAAGTTTCGGCCATCGGGAAAGTTTCGTGGGTAATCGGTATTGTACCGGGACCACCGGAAGGGTCCCGGGGGTCCACCGGGTGGGGCCACCTATCCCAGAGGGCCCCATGGGCTGAAGTGGGAGGGGAACCAGCCCTTAGTGGGCTGGTGCGCCCCCCTTGGGCCTCCCCCTGTTCCTAGGGTTGGAAACCCTAGGGGTGGGGGGCGCCCCACTTGGCTTGGGGGGCAAGACACCCCCTTGGCCGCCGCCCCCCCTTGGATCACCGTTGCTTCCACCACCACGCCGTCGTGCTGCTGGATCTTCATCAACCTCTCCTTCCCCCTTGCTGGATCAAGTTGGAGGAGACGTCTTCCCAACCGTACATGTGTTGAACGCGGAGGTGCCGTCCGTTCGGTGCTAGGTCATCAGTGATTTGGATCACGACGAGTACGACTCCATCAACCCCGTTCTCTTGAACGCTTCCGCGCGCGATCTACAAGGGTATGTAGATGCACTCCACTCCCCCTCGTTGCTAGATGACTCCATAGATTGATCTTGGTGATGCGTAGAAAATTTTAAAATTCTGCTACGTTCCCCAACACATATCAAATTATCAAAGTATCGAACGCGAATCATATGAACGTGATGAAAACTAGCTTGACGATATTCCCATGTGTCCTCGGGAGTTCTTTTCCTTATATAAGAGTTTGTTCCGGCTTGTCCTTTGCTACAAAAAGGATTGGGCCACCTTGCTGCACTTCATTTACTTTTGTTACTTGTTGCTTGTTACAATTTATCTTATCACAAAACTATCTGTTACCACTTATTTCAGTACTTGCAGAGAATACCTTGCTGAAAACCGCTTATCATTTCCTTCTGCTCCTCGTTGGGTTCGACACTCTTACTTATCGAAAGGACTACGATAGATCCCCTATACTTGTGGGTCATCAAGACTCTTTTCTGGCGCCGTTGCCGGGGAGTGTAGCGCCTTTGGTAGGTGGAATTTGGTAAGGAAAAATTTATATAGTGTGCTAAAATTTACTGTCACTTGCTACTATGGAAAGTAATTCTCTGAGGGGCTTGTTCGGGGTATCTTCACCTCGTCCGGTAGAGCAAAGAGTTGCTCCTCAACCTACTGAACCTATTGAAAATGAAACTCCTTTTGAATTTCCTTCGGGTATGATGGAAAAACGGCTAGCTAACCCTTTTACAGGAGATGGAACAAAGAATGCCGATGAGCACTTAATATATGTGGATGAAGTTTGTGGATTATTTAAGCTTGCAGGTATACCCGATGATGTTGCTAAGAAGAAGGTCTTCCCTTTATCTTTGAAGGGAGACACATTGATATGGTATAGGCTATGTGATGATATGAGATCATGGAACTATAAAATATTGAAATTGGAATTTCATCAAAAGTATTACCCTATGCATCTTGTTCATCGTGACGCAATTATATATATAATTTCTGGCCTCGCGAAGGAGAAAGCATCGCTCAAGCTTGGGGGAGGCTTAAATCAATGTTATATTCATGCCCCAATCATGAGCTCTCGAGAGAAATAATTATGCAAAGTTTTTATGCTCGGCTTTGTCATAATAATCAAACCATGCTTGATACTTCTTGTGCTGGCTCTTTTATGATGAAGACTATTGAATTCAGATGGAATTTATTGGATAGAATTAAACGCAACTCTAAAGATTGGGACCTCGACGAAGGTGAGGAGTCAGGTATGACACCTAAGTTTGATTTTGTTAAATCTTTTATGGACACCGATATTTTCCGTAAGTTTAGCACTAAATATGACTTGACTCTGAGATAGTAGCTTCTTTCTGTGAATCTTTTGCTACTTATGTTGATCTCCCTAAGGAGAAGTGGTTTAAATATCATCCTCCCATAGAAGTAAAAGTAGCTGCACCTATTAAAGTTGAAGAAAAGACTGTCACTTATAATGATCCTATTGTTCCTACTTCTTATGTTGAGAAACCACCTTTCCCTGTTAGAGTAAAGGATCATGCTAAAGCTTCAACTGTTGTTCGTAAAAGCAATATTAGAACTTATACACCTCCTGAGCAAGTTAAAGTAGAACCTAATATTGCTATTGTTAAAGATCTCTTGTCTGATAATATTGATGGGCATGTTATTCAGTTCGAAGGTGAAACTGCTAGAATTGCTAAACCTTGTGCTAAAGATAAACAATAGACCTGTGGTAGGCGTGCCTGTTATTTCTGTTAAAATAGGAGATCATTGTTATCATGGCTTATGTGATATGGGTGCTAGTGCTAGTGTTATACCTTATGACTTGTATAAAGAAATCAAGCATGAAATTGCACCTGCTGAATTAGAAGATATTGATGTCACAATTAAACTTGCCAATAGAGATACTATTTCAGCGATGGGAATTGTTAGAGATGTTGAAGTCTTGTGTGGGAAAACTAAATATCCTGCTGATTTTCTTGTTCTTACTTCTCCGCAAGATAGCTTTTGTCCCATTATATTTGGTAGACCCTTCTTGAACACTGTTAATGCTAGGATAGATTGCGAAAAGAATGTTGTTACTATTGGCTTGGATGATATGGTTCATGAGTTTAATTTCTCTAAATTTAGTAAACAACATCGTGAGGAAGAATTACCTAGTAAGGATGAGATTATTGGTCTTGCTTCTATTGCCGTACCTCCTAGTGATCCTTTAGAACACTATTTGCTACACCATGAAAATGATATGTTCATGAATGAAAGGAGGGAAATAGATGAAGTATTCTTTAAACAAGAACCTATTCTGCAACACAATTTTCCTGTTGAAATTTTAGGGGATCCTCCTCCACCCAAGGGTGATCCCGTGTTTGAGCTTAAACCGTTGCCTGATAATCTTAAATATGCTTATCTTGATGAAAAGAAGATATATCCTGTTATTATTAGTGCTAACCTTTCAGAGCATGAAGAAGAAAGATTATTGAAAACTCTGAAGAAGCATCGTGCTGCTATTGGATATACTCTTGATGATCTTAAGGGCATTAGTCCCACTCTATGTCAACATAAAATAAATTTGGAAGCAGATGCCAAACCAGTTCGTGATCCTCAACGACGTCTGAATCCTAAAATGAAAGAAGTGGTAAGAAAAGAAATACTCAAGCTTCTGGAGGCAGGTATAATTTATCCCGTTGCTGATAGTCAGTGGGTAAGTCATGTCCATTGTGTCCCTAAGAAGGGAGGTATTACTGTTGTTCCTAATGATAAAGATGAATTGATTCCACAAAGAATTACTACAGGTTATAGGATGGTAATTGATTTTCATAAATTAAATAAAGCTACTAAGAAAGATCATTACCTCTTACCTTTTATTGATCAAATGCTAGAAAGATTATGCAAACATACACACTATTTCTTTCTAGATGGTTATTCTGGTTTCTCTCAAATACCTGTGTCGGCTAGAGATCAATCAAAGACTACTTTTACATGCCCTTTTGGTACTTTTGCTTATAGACGTATGCCTTTTGGTTTATGTAATTCACCTGCTACCTTTCAAAGATGCATGATGGCTATGTTCTCTGACTTTTGTGAAAAGATTTGTGAGGTTTTCATGGATGATTTTTCCGTCTATGGTTCCTCTTTTGATGATTGCTTGAGCAATCTTGATCGAGTTTTGCAGAGATGTGTAGAAACTAATCTTGTCTTGAATTGGGAAAAGTGCCACTTTATGGTTAATGAAGGTATTGTCTTGGGGCATAAAGTTTCTGAAAGAGGTATTGAAGTTGATAAAGCCAAGGTCGATGCTATTGAAAAGATGCCATGTCCCAAGGACATCAAAGGTATAAGAAGTTTCCTTGGTCATGCCGGATTTTACAGGAGGTTCATTAAGGACTTCTCAAAAATTTCTCGGCCTCTGACTAATTTATTGCAAAAAGATATACCATTTGTCTTTGATGATGATTGTGTAGAAGCATTTGAAATACTTAAGAAAAAATTAGTCTCTGCACCTGTTGTTCAGCCACCTGATTGGAATTTACCCTTTGAAAGTATGTGTGATGCTAGTGATTATGCTGTAGGTGCTGTTCTAGGGCAAAGAGTTGATAAGAAATTAAATGTTATTCACTATGCTAGTAAGACTCTAGACAATGCTCAAAGAAATTATGCTACTACTGAAAAAGAGCTTTTAGCAGTTGTATTTGCTTGTGATAAGTTCAGACCTTATATTGTTGATTCTAAAGTAACTATTCACACTGATCATGCTACAATTAAATACCTTATGGAAAAGAAAGATGCTAAACCTAGACTTATTAGATGGGTTCTCTTGCTACAAGAATTTGATTTTCATATTGTTGATAGAAAGGGAGCTGAGAACCCCGTTGCAGACAACTTGTCTAGGTTAGAGAATGTTCTTGATGACCCACTACCTATTGATGATAACTTTCCTGATGAACAATTAAATGTTATAAGTACTTCTCGTAGTACTCCATGGTATGCTGATTATGCTAATTATATTATTGCTAAGTTTATACCACCTAGCTTCACATACCAGCAAAAGAAAAAGTTTTTCTATGACTTGAGACATTACTTTTGGGATGACCCACATCTTTATAAAGAAGGAGTAGATGGTGTTATTAGACGTTGTGTACCTGAGCATGAACAGGAACAGATCCTACGCAAGTGTCATTCCGAGACTTATGGAGGACACCACGCTGGAGATAGAACCGCACATAAAGTATTGCAATCTGGTTTTTATTGGCCTACTCTCTTCAAGGATGCCAGTAAGTTTGTCTTGTCTTGTGATGAATGTCAAAGAATTGGTAATATTAGTAGACGTCAAGAAATGCCTATGAATTATTCTCTTGTTATTGAACTGTTTGATGTTTGGGGCTTTGATTATATCGGACCTTTTCCTGCCTCTAATGGATACACACATATTTTAGTTGCTGTTTATTACGTTACTAAGTGGGTAGAAGCTATTCCAACTAGTAGTGCTGATCATAACACTTCTATTAAAATGCTTAAAGAAGTTATTTTTCCGAGGTTTGGAGTCCCTAGATATTTAATGACTGATGGTGGTTCACACTTTATTCATGGTGCCTTCCGTAAAATGCTTGCTAAATATGATGTTAATCATAGAATTGCATCTCCTTATCACCCACGGTCTAGTGGTCAAGTAGAGTTGAGCAATAGAGAGCTCAAATTAATTTTGCAAAAGACTGTTAATAGGTCTAGAAAGAATTGGTCTAAGAAACTTGATGATGCATTATGGGCCTATAGAACTGCATATAAAAATCATATGTGTATGTCTCTGTATAAAATGGTTTATGGAAAAGCATGTCACTTACCTCTCGAACTAGAACATAAGGCATATTGGGCTATTAAAGAACTCAACTATGATTTTAAACTTGCCGGCGAGAAGAGGTTATTTGATATTAACTCACTTGATGAATGGAGAACCCAGGCTTATGAAAATGCCAAGTTGTTTAAAGAAAAATTTAAAAGATGGCATGACAAAAGGATACAAAAGCGCGATTTTAATGTAGGTGATTATGTATTGCTATACAACTCTCGTTTAAGATTTTTTGCAGGAATACTTCCCTCTAAATGGGAAGGCCCCTATGTTATCGAGGAGGTCTATCGTTCCGGTGCCATAAAAACCAACAACTTCGAGGGAACAAATCCGAAGGTGGTAAACGGTCAAAGAATCAAACATTATATCTCAGGTAATCCCATAAATGTTGAAACCAATATTATTGAAACCGTAACCCCGGAGGAATACATAAGGGACGCCTTCCAGACCGTTTCAGACTCCGAAAAGGAATAGTATGTGGTACGGTAAGTAAACCGACTCCAAAACAATTTTTAAGGCAATATTTCTCCGTCTTGGAATATTTAGAAAAATAGAAAAATAAGTAGCAGTCCGGGAAGGACACGAGGGCCCCACGAGGGTGGTGGGCGTGCCCTACCCCTCTGGGCGCGCCCCCCTACCTCGTGAGCACCTCGTGTGCCTTTCGGACTTCGTTTTCTTGCACGATACGTATTTTGGTCGGTAAAAAATCATTATATAACCTCCCGAAGGTTTTGACTCCCGTATCACGCAAATATCCTTTGTTTTCATATCGAGCTGTCCCGTTGCAGATTAAATCAACATGTCTTCCCAAGATTCGGAAGGAGAAAGCTATGTGGATGATTACTTAGCAAATCCCAAGGTCTATGGAGATGTAGAACACGATGGATGGACCACGGAGGAAGAAGAGGACTATGAACCCAAGGGGAAGGAGGAGACGAGCTCGGATGAAGATGAAGCACCATTACCTCAACCTGGGGACATGCACGTGGAGTTCAAAAAGTCAAGTCTCCCTGATAGGGTAAAGAAACCCAAGTTCGAGTTTATCCCTGACAATCCTTCAGGTAATTCCAACTTGTAGGCCACTTCTCCCATACGCTCCAAAACTCGATATGGTCCTACAAATCGTGGCGCTGACTTCCCTTTAACTCCAAAATGCTTTGTTCCCCGAAGTGGAGATACTCGAAGATAAGCTCTATCTCCGACTTCGTAAACTGTCTCCTTGCGTTTAGAATCCGCATAACTCTTCTGTCTAGACTGGGCTACCTTGAGCCTATCGCGAATCAACTTCACCTTCTGTTCAGACTCTTTAATCAAGTCAGGTCCAAACAATTGGCGGTCTCCAACTTCGTCCCATGACAACGGTGTCCTGCACCTCCTTCCGTACAATGCTTCGAAAGGGGCCATCTTTAAACTGATTTGGTAACTGTTGTTGTATGAGAACTCTGCATATGGCAAATTATCGTCCCAACTAGATCCATAATCTAGCGCACAAGCCCTCAACATATCCTCCAAAATCTGATTAACTCTCTCGGTCTGTCCATCTGTCTGTGGATGAAAAGCTGTGCTGAACTCTAGCCTGGTTCCCAAAGTTTCGTGCAACTGCTTCCAGAACTTTGAGGTAAACTGGGTTCCTCTATCTGATACGATACTCCTTGGAACTCCATGCAAACATACGATCCTGGTCATGTATATCTTTGCCAACTTAGCACTGGTGTAAGTGGTCTTTACTGGGATGAAATGAGCTACTTTCGTCAATCGATCGACTACAACCCAAATCGAGTCATAGCCTGAAGGAGTCCTGGGCAATCCCGTGATAAAATCCATGCCTAGCTTATCCCACTTCCATTCGGGTATCGGCAATGGTTGTAACAATCCTGCTGGCATCTGATGCTCTGCCTTTACTCTCTGACATACATCACAAACTGCTACATACTCCGCAATATCCTTCTTCATTCCGTTCCACCAAAAAATATCCTTCAAATCCAAATACATCTTTGTATTTCCTGGGTGAATTGAATATGGTGAATCATGTGCCTCTTGCAAAATCAACTTCCTAATCTCAGGGTCATTGGGCTGGCACATAAACATGGTCTTCAAACCATAGGGTATCGTGCTCATACTCACGAAATCCTTTAGTTTTTCATTTGCTCAGTTTCTCCTTTATAGCGGCAATCTCTTTGTCAGCTTTTTGAGCTTCCCTGATTTTATCCACCAAAGTTGACTGAATCTCCAATGCTGCTACATAGCCTCTCGGAATTATTTCCAAACATAGTTCACGAAGATTTTCTGCTAACTCACTTGGTATTTCTCCCGTCATTAACGTATTGACATGACTCTTACGGCTTAATGCGTCAGCTACTACATTAGCCTTTCCAGGATGATAATGCAATTTCATATCATAATCCTTGATAGGCTCCAACCATCTCCTTTGTCTGAGATTTAACTCCTTCTGTGTGAAAATGTACTTCAAACTCTTATGATCCGTGTACACCTCACAATGATTTCCAATGAGGAAATGTCTCTATGTTTTCAATGCATGCACTACAGCTGCTAAATCCAAATCATGCGTGGCATAATTCAACTCATGAGGCTTCAGTTGTCTTGAGGCATATGAAACAACTCTCCCTTCCTTCATAAGCACTGCTCCAAGTCCTCGACGTGAAGCGTCGCAATACACCTCATAATCTTTGGTCTGGTCTGGCAAAATCAACACTGGTGAGGTAACCAAATGTTTATTCAACTCCTAAAAACTAGCCTCACATTCCTCTGTCCATATGAACTTGGTATCTTTCTTCAACAACTCAGTCATAGGCTTCGCAATCTTTGAAAAATTCTCAATAAATCTCCGGTAGTATCCTGCGAGTCCAAGAAAACTCCGGATCTCTCCAACTGTTGTTGGGGCTTCCCACTTGGTCACGGTATCAACTTTAGTGGGATCAACTGCTATACCTTCTCCAGATATAACGTGTTCGAGGAATCCTACTTCCTTCAACCAAAACTCACATTTGCTGAACTTGGCATATAATTGATGTTCTCTGAGCTTTCCAAGTACCAAACGCAAATGCTCCTTATGCTCCTCTTCATTCTTCGAGTAAACTAAGATATCATCAATGAACACTACGACAAACTTATCCAAAAATTCCATAAACACTTTGTTCATCATGTTCATAAAATAGGCAGGTGCGTTAGTCAGACCAAATGATATAACGGTATACTCATACAGCCCATACCTGGTGGTAAAAGCTGTCTTAGGAATATCCTGTTCTCGAATCTTCAACTGGTGGTATCCTGATCGCAGATCGATCTTGGAAAATACCTTAGCTCCTTGCAATCGATCAAACAGATCATTGATCATTGGTAGTGGGTACTTGTTCTTGATTGTTACTTCATTCAATCCTCGATAATCAACAACCATCCTTAACGATCCATCCTTCTTCTCCACTAGAAGTACTGGCGATCCCCAAGGCGAAGAACTCGGGCGAATATATCCCTTCTCCAGTAACTCCTTAATCTGCTTCTTAATTTCCACCAAATCCTTTGCTGGCATCCTATATGGTCTCTTTGATATTGGCCCTGTGCCTGGCAATAGCTCAATCAAAAACTCAATATCTCTATCCGGTGGCATGCCTGCTAACTCCTCTGGAAATACATCAGGAAAATCCCTTACCACTGGTACTTCCTCCTGCACAACTCCTGTTAAGCAATTTACTTGAGTCCTCTTTGGCACATGCTGGGATACATACTTGATCCTTCTCCCTTCTGGTGTGGTAAGCAAAATTGACTTACTAGCACATTCAATATTCCCTTCATACTTTGATAACCAATCCATGCCTAATATCACATCCAATCCTTGAGATTCCAATACTATTAGGTCTGAGGGAAAAACATAGTTACCAATCCTTAATGGTAACCGATCACACCATAGACTAGCCACATACTCTGCTCCGGGCGAGGTTACTAACATGGGTGACCTAAGGGCTTGGGTTGGTAGGTTATACTTATCCACAAATCCCCTTGAGATGTATGAATGCGATGCACCAATATCAAAAAGAACGAGTGCAGTAAATGACTTAACCAAAAAACTTACCTATTACTGCATCGGGCTGAGCTTCAACCTCCTCCACGCTAACGTGGATCACCTGTCCCCTGTTGAAAGGGTTCAGCTTCTTCCCAGAACTTCCATTGCCATTTTGGCCTTCAGGACATTCATTGGCATAATGTCCGGTCTTCTGACACTTAAAACAAGTGACTTGGCTCAGGTCCTTCTTGGCTGGAGTTGAGGGGTTGGTGCGGTTCTGGCCATTGCTTCCTCCATTGCTATTTCCATTCTTGGTGCCATTGTGATTGTGCGAGCTACCTCCTCCATGAGTATGCTGAAAATTTCCTCCCGGTCTAGGGGTAAAACGTGGCTTCTGCTGAGCTCCTGAATTATACTTTCCTTGTCCATACTTCCTCTTGCGATTCTCAATTTGTTGCTGCTTCCCTTCAATCATAAAAGCACGATCTACCAACTCATGGTAGTTGTTGAAGGTTGCTACCATCAACTGCATGCTCAACTCATCATTCAGTCCTTCCAGAAACTTCTCCTGCTTCGCTGCATCCGTAGCGACGTCATCTAGGGCATAACGTGCTAACTTACTAAATTCCTCCACATACTGGCCAACTGTCCGTCCTCCTTGGCGCAAGTTGCAAAACTCACGCTTCTTCATGGCCATAGCTCCTGCTGAAACGTGTGCAGTACGAAAAGCCTACTGAAACTGGTCCCATGTGACAGTGTCAACTGGGAAAGTGGCTGTGAAATTCTCCCACCATGATGCTGCGGGTCCTTCTAACTGATGTGCGGTAAACTTCACCTCCTCCGCATCTGTGCGTCCTGCTGTGGTCAACTCTCTAGCTGTCTTGCGGAGCCAATCATCTGCTACTATCGGCTCCGTGCTACTGGAAAACACCAGCGGATTCAGCCTAAGAAAACGGGCTAAGTGGTCAACAGGTGGTGGTGGTGGTGGTGGGTTGTTGTTGTTGTTGTTCCCCTGATTCTGATTCTGGACTAGCAACTGCATCAATGTGTTCTGCTGCTGGATCAACTGGGTGAGCTCCGGTGAAAAGGCAAATCTGGGGTCACGTCTCGGAGGCATCTAAGGGTTTTAGAAAAGATGAGGTGTAAGAATAGAGGGGGTCTAAAGAGAAAACACTACCCATATGCACATGAGGCAAAAAGCAAACAATTCACTTCAATCAATCAAACAAAGGCATACAATCGATCTAACTATCACAAAAGTGCTCGGACTACTATATTTACATGGTGGATTACTACTACTGATGGGATGGTCTACTAGAAATATTCTTTGATTGCAGACTCCATGATATCTGCTCCAGCCTCATCAACATAGTCATCATCGCTACTATCTAGATCCGAGTCGGTGTTGTCCATGATGATGTAGTCTTCCGGGCTAATCTCCTGGGGTTCTTCGTCTTCATCTACTGGTGTAGGGCCTCCCATAAATATCCCGATCTTCTTTGTTAGGTCGGCATTCTTATCCACCAATACTTCAATTTCTTCTTCATAATCTTCACGTGTAGCCTTGAGTTCTTCCTCCAGTTCCTTGATTCTAGTCTTAGCCTTCTTCAGATCTATCATGTCGGCGCACATCTGGTTCTCCTATCGTCGAATGTGCTGGTTTAACTCCTGGATAAAATCTGCGATTGATCTATCCTTCCTGGTGCTGATCATCTCCCAGTGTTCATCTCGGCGCCCCCAAATCTGGTAGATAGTATCCTTGAGATCCTTGCGGTAGACTTCTCCAATGCGTCCCATGGCGATGTGAGCTGCCATGCTCTTTCCTAGACTCCAAGTTGGTGCATCAAAAGAAAATTCTATGGGCTCAGTGACTGGTATGAACGTCCTTCCTGGAACTTGAACTTGAATCATCCAGCGCTCTTCTTCAGGTAAAGTGGCGTTGTAGGTTCCCGTGAAGCTTGGTACTCCTATGTTCAGGTATCTAGTGACTTCCTTCAAGTGACGTCCAAAGGGTGTATCTTCATCCGGTTATGTGAACTTGTTCCTTGCATCCGCCATCCTAAATGAGTAGAAAATATGAGGAGTCAGAAAAGAAGAGGGTGAATAGTGATCTAGGTCTTTAGCTTAGTGGTCGTGTCCTATAGTCAGCGTGTCCTCTGATACCATCTCTGTAGCGACCAGACCTCAAACAGTCTGATCTCTGTGCTCCGGTGTCATCCCTGGATCAGTAATGCTAACACCACACAGTACTCGGAGGATTTATAGCAGAGTAGCAATCACACACTTATTACATCGAGTGTCTCATAAGAGAACTTATTACAATAAATATGGCTTAAGGCCATCTAATAACGATAACAGCGGAAGGCTTGGAAGATAAGTGAGTCCATCAACTCCAACGACATCACTGAGTATAGAACCACGACCTAAAAACTCCTTAATCGTCGTCTAAAAAGCCTGCAACATTAACGTTGCAGCCCGAAACGGGTCAGCACATGGAATATGCTAGCAAGGTAACACATAGAGAATAATGGAATGAAACAGCTATACTATATGCATATTTGGCTGGTGGAAAGCTCTATGGTTACAGTTTTGCGTAAAGCCAATTTTTCCCTACTTCAAAGGAATAATTTTATTTAACTATCATGGTAGTTGTTAAACATTGAGAATGGTTGACAGCATTCTCAATCCCAATTAAGCATCATCATTAAACATAACCCAACAAAATTAATTTAGAGTAACATGTTGAGATTCACATGATAATCCAAGTACTAGATACTCAAGATGTCCATAACCGGGGACACGGCTAACCATGATTAGTTTATTACACTCTGCAGAGGTTTGTGCACTTTTCCCCACAAGACTCGATCGCCTCCGCTTGGTTTCTCGCACTATGGAGATGTGCAACACAATGGATGGACCACGGAGGAAGAAGAGGACTATGAACCCAAGGGGAAGGAGGAGACGAGCTCGGATGAAGATGAAGCACCATTACCTCAACCTGGGGACATGCACGTGGAGTTCAAAAAGTCAAGTCTCCCTGATAGGGTAAAGAAACCCAAGTTCGAGTTTATCCCTTTTCGTCTCTTGCAGGAAAATAAGCAGGACCTATGCAAAAAAGATATTAACCCTGGAGTGGGAGATTGATGATCTGAGGGATCAAAATGCCGTCCTCAGGCGCAAATTAAGGGAGAATCCTAAGTCATCAACTAAGCCAACATCACCACCACCTTCTTCACCGACAAAGGAGACATAATCACATGGGTATGGGTACTCCCCTTGGCAACTGCCAAGCTTGGGGGAGGTGCCCCGGTATCGTATCACAATCACAACTCCTATCTTTACCGTTTTTTTTAGTTCGATCCTAATAGTAGTATCTTGATCTAGTAGAATAAAGTTTATGGCATGATCTAGTTTTGAGTTTTGCTTTATGATCTTTCTTTGTAATCGAGTCCGTGAGCTATATATAATAAAGATTAGTGTTGAGTCAAGGGCTTGATTATTTTTCCATGATCTTGGGTGAATTAAATAAAGAAGAAAAGAATAAAAAGAAACAAAAAGTTCATATTGATCTTATTGAGAGTAATGACTTCACATAGAAAGAGTATGATGATTAAAAGTTGTTGGGAGTTGGCAGACATAGCTTTGGTCATTGTTGCAATTAATAGGAAGTAATAAGGAAAGAGAGGTTTTCACATATAGATATATTATCATTGACATATTTTATGATTGGGAGCACTCATTAAAATATGACATGCTAAAGGGTTGATGTTGGACAAGGAAGACAACGTAATGAGTTATGTCTTTCTTATATCTGAGATAAAGTATGTTGTCATGGATCCTCTAATGTAGCGACCAGACCTCAAACAGTCTGATCTCTATGCTCCGGTGTCATCCCTGGATCAGTAATGCCGACACCACACAGTACTCGGAGGATTTATAGCAGAGTAGCAATCACACACTTAGTACATCGAGTGTCTCATAAGAGAACTTATTACAATAAATATGGCTTAAGGCCATCTAATAACGATAACAACGGAAGGCTTGGAAGATAAGTGAGTCCATCAACTCCAACGGCATCACTGAGTATAGAACCACGACCTAAAAACTCCTTAATCGTCGTCTGAAAAGTCTGCAACACTAACGTTGAAGCCCGAAACGGGTCAGCACATGGAATATGCTGGCAAGGTAACACATAGAGAATAATGGAATGAAACAGCTATACTATATGCATATTTGGCTGGTGGAAAGCTCTATGGTTACAGTTTTGCGTAAAGCCAATTTTTCCCTACTTCAAAGGAATAATTTTATTTAACTATCATGGTAGTTGTTAAACATTGAGAATGGTTGACAGCATTCTCAATCCCAATTAAGCATCATCATTAAACATAACCCAACAAAATTAATTTAGAGTAACATGTTGAGATTCACATGATAATCCAAGTACTAGATACTCAAGATGTCCATAATCGGGGACACGGCTAACCATGATTAGTTTATTACACTCTGCAGTGGTTTGCGCACTTTTCCCCACAAGACTCGATCGCCTTCGCTTGGTTTCTCGCACTACAGGGTGTTTGAGAAGACGGATGACCGAGACATAGTCTTTCAGAAGCGCTAGCATCTTACGATCGGGTAGACCGTACCACCTACATCCCCTACATCTGCTAGTCTACCACTGTAAGAGTTCGCACAACTTAGTCAACTATGCTAGAGCCCATAATAGCTTGTGGCTGCACATGGAAGTTTCTAGTATGAATAGTCTCATGATCCCTTTGAGCCTGGGTGGCGGTCCAAAAGAAAACAAGCAAGTCCTGAAATACCCAGGTGCCTCAATCCACCCAGATGTGTGTTTAAATTGCCACCTTAGATAAACCATTAATTAACAATCTCACATCTGTCATGGATATCACTCGCCTGATTCTGATAAACGAGCGAAAAGTTATACTAAAACGAAAATCGGATCAGGAATCGCGATCAGGAAAATCGCGGATTTAATCCGAGAAAAGAAAAACGACGAACCCTCGCTAAAACGAACGAACGGACGAACGCTCGCTATTTAAATAAACCAGAAAAACCGATCTATTTAAAAAACCGAATCTAATAAACCAGCGAAAACCGACGAAAACCGATCGGTTTTTTGTTTTTTAAATGATGACACGGAAGTCGAGGCGGCGGCGAACCTCGGCGGCGGCGGCGGCGTCCGGCGACGGCGGGCGGCGGCGGGTGGCGGCGGCTAGGGCAGGGCTGGGGCTGGCTAGGGTTTTCCCCGGGGCTGGGCCTTGGCTTATAAAGGCCCCCTTCGGGCCGGAGTCCTAGTCGGACACGGCCCGTAGGTCGGTTCGTTTTTTTATATATTATTCCACTCGGAAGAAAAATAAAAAGAAATACTAAACAGACTCCAAAAATTCTGAAACAAATTTTCACGAGCTTCTAAAATCAAGCCGCACAAGGTGAACATTTATTTGGGACCTAAATGCAATTTTGAAAATCGCATTTTTTCCTAAATTCAAATAAAACACCGAAAAATCCAAAATAAAAATCTTATTTGATTTTACTATTAAATCCTCAATATTTCTTTATTTTGGGAAAGTCATTTTATTCCCTCTCTCATATTTTTGTAATAGAAATAATTGATGATAAAATAAATAAAATCAAATGATCCTATTCTCAAAATTTGAGAAAACTCAAATATAAAAATAACGGCATCCCCAACTCTCTCCGTGGGTCATTGAGTTGCGTAGAATTTCTAGGATCAACCAAAATGCAAAATAAAATATGATATGCATGATGATCTAATGTATAACATTCCAAATTGAAAATTTGGGATGTTACGTCTAACTTGTTGAGTTTGCCTTTCCCCCTCATGCTAGCCAAATTCTCAGCACCAAGTAGAAATACTACTTGTGCTTCTAAATACCATATCTACCTATGAGAGTCCACCATATCTACCTATGGATTGAGTAAGATCCTTCAAGTAAGTTGTCATCGGTGCAAAGCAATAAAAATTGCTCTAAATATGTATGATTGATTGGTGTGGGAGAAATAAGCTTTATACGATCTTGTGATGTGGAAGTAATAAAAGCGACAGACTGCATAATAAAGGTTCATATCACAAGGAGCAATATAAAGTGATATTCTTTCGCATTGAGATTTTGTGCATCCAACCATAAAAGCGCATGGCAACCTCAGCTTCCCTCTGCGAAGGGCCTATCTTTTATTATTATCTTCTACCTTATGCAAGAGTCACGGTGATCTTCACCTTTCCTTTTTCATTTTATCCTTTGGCAAGCTCAGCATGTTGGAAAGAACATGATATATATATATATATATATATATATATATATCTAATTGGATATAGGGGAGCATGAATTATTATTGTTGACATTACCCTTGAGGGAAAAGGTTGTGGGGCAAAACTATAAGCCCCTATCTTTCTCTGTGTCCGATTAAAACTTCATAACCACAAGTATTGCGTGAGTGTTAGAAATTATGAAGGACTAAATGATAGTTGAGTATGTGGACTTGCTTTTTAGCTCTGACATAGACTCTTTCCGATGTTATGATAAATTGCAATTGCTTCAATGACTGAGATTATAGTTTGTCGGAGCCCAATAAGGTTTATGATTTATACTTTTGCATTGTGAATAGATCATCACTTGAACATAAGTAATCATATGACAAAATCTATATATGTTGCTGTTATGAGAATAATCATGATGCCTTCATGTCCGTATTTTATTTTTATCGACGCCTCTACCTCTAAACATGAGGACATATTTATTGTTATCGGCTTTTCGCTTGAGGACAAGCGAGGTCTAAGCTTGGGGGAGTTGATACATCCATTTTGCATCATGCTTTTATATCGATATTTATTGCATTATGGACTGTTATTTCACTTTATGTCACAATACTTATGGCTATTCTCTCTTATTTTATAAGGTTTACATAAGGAGGGAGAATGCCGGCAGCTGGAATTCTGGGCTGGAAAAGGAGCAAATATTAGAGACCTATTCTGCGCAACTCCAAAAGTCCTGAAACTCCACGGAACATCTTAAAATAAATAAAGAAAAATCCTTGCCAAAGATGAAGGCCAGTGGGCCCACACCCTGCTCACGAGGGTGGGGAGCGTGCCCCCCTACCTCGTGGGTCCCCTGATGGGTCTCCGACGTTCATCTTCTGCTATATGAAGTCTTTCCATGAGAAAAAAATAAGAAGGAACTTTTCGGGACGAGACTCCGCCGCCACGAGGCGGAACCTTGGCGGAACCAATTTAGAGCTCCGGCAGAGCTGTTCTGCCAGGGATACTTCCCTCCGGGAGGGGGAAATCATCACCATTGTCATCACCAACGCTCCTCTCATCGGGAGAGGGCAATCTCCATCAACATCTTCACCAGCACCATCTCATCTCCAAACCCTAGTTCATCTCTTGTATCCAATTCTTGTCTCAAAGTCCGGGATTGGTGCTAGTAGGTTGCTAGTAGTGTTGATTACTCCTTGTAGTTGATGCTAGTTGGTTTATTTGGTGGAAGATCATATGTTCAGATCATATATGCATATTATTACCCCTCTGATTATGAACATGAATATGCTTTGTGAGTAATTACGTTTGTTCCCGAGGACAAGGGAGAAGTCTTGCTATTAGTAATCATGTGAATTTGGTATTCGTTTGATATTTTGATAAGATGTATGTTGTCTAGCCTCTAGTGGTGTTATGTGAACGTCGACTACATAACACTTCACCATTATTTGGGCCTAGAGGAAGGCATTGGGAAGTAATAAGTAGATGATGGGTTGCTAGAGTGACAGAAGCTTAAACCCTAGTTTATGCGTTGCTTTGTAAGGGGTTGATTTGGATCCACATGTTTCATGCTATGGTTAGGTTTACCTTAATACTTTTGTTGTAGTTGCGGATGCTTGCAATAGAGGTTAATCATAAGTGGGATGCTTGTTCAAGTAAGAACAGCACCCAAGCACCGGTCCACCCACATATCAAATTATCAAAGTATCGAACGCGAATCATATGAACGTGATGAAAACTAGCTTGACGATATTCCCATGTGTCCTCGGGAGCGCTTTTCCTTATATAAGAGATTGTTCTGGCTTGTCCTTTGCTACAAAAAGGATTGGGCCACCTTGCTGCACTTTATTTACTTTTGTTACTTGTTGCTCGTTACAATTTATCTTATCACAAAACTATCTGTTACCACTTAGTTCAGTACTTGCAGAGAATACCTTGCTGAAAACCGCTTATCATTTCCTTCTGCTCCTCGTTGGGTTCGACACTCTTACTTATCAAAAGGACTACGATAGATCCCCTATACTTGTGGGTCATCAGTCACGCAAAAAATTGGACGCACTTCGTGTACAAACTAGACAATGTCTTTCGGAGTATCAGGGTTTCGGACGAGAACTCATCTGTTACACGAGCACTTCAATGTTTTTTAAACTTATTTGAAATACCGACTTGTTTTGCGTTCAGTATGCAGCATTCAAAGTGGCATCATCAATTTCCAACATGTTCTGACATCATTTGCTGTTTTTCAGTCATATACCGAATTGTTTAGAGAGCTAAATGACCGTGAAATTGAAAATCACTACAAAATGAACTCTGAAAATGTTGAAACTTGCCATGGTATCATCATTTCACCTGCATAGCATGTGCGAAAGAGTAGAGAGGGTCACGGCAAAAACTGGACGCACTTCGTGTACAAACTGGATAATGCCTTTCGGAGTATCAGGGTTTCGGACGAGAACTCATCTGTTACACGGGCACTTCAACGTTTTTTATACTTATTTGAAATCCCGACTTCTTTTGCGTTCAGTATACAGCATTCAAAGCGGCGTCATCAATTTCGAACACGTTCTGACTTCATTTGTTGTTTTCAGTCATTTACCGAATTGTTTAGAGAGCTAAATGGCCGTGAAATTGAAAATCACTACAAAATGAACTCTGATAATGCTGAAACTTGCAATGGTATCATCATTTTACCCGCATAGCATGTGCGAAAGAGTAGAGAGGGTCACGGCAAAAACTGGACGCACTTCGTGTACAAACTGAACAATGTCTTTCGAAGTATCATGGTTTCGGATGAGAACTCATCTGTTACACGGGCACTTCAATGTTTTTTGTACTTATTTGAAATCCCGACTTCTTTTGCGTTCATTATGCAACATTCAAAGCGACATCATCAATTTCCAACACGTTCTGACATCATTTGTTGTTTTTCAGTCATTTACCGAATTGTTTAGAGAGCTAAATGACCGTGAAATAAATGAACTCTGAAAATGTTGAAACTTGCCATGGTATCATCATTTCACCCGCATATCATGTGCGAAAGAGTAGAGAGGGTCACAAAGAAACTAAATACACAAAGAAAATTACTCAGAAATAAATAGAAGAAAATAAATAAAGCAGAAAAGAAAAAATTACTCAAAAATAAATAGAAGAAAATAAATAATGCAGAAAAGAAAAAACTATATAAAAAATTACTCAAAAATAAATAGAAGAAAATAAATAATGCAGAAAAGAAAAAACTATAAAAAATTGTTGGGGCACTGCCCAGTGGGCCTGCCAGACCTAGGGTGTGCAAATTCAGGCTCAGAAGGTACGGCAGACTCACAGGGCAGCACGCAATAGTTAGGCCGAGAAGCCTGCTATATAGAGGAGTTCGAAGGAGCAGCCGCGGCTGGGTTTATAAACCAGTGCGGCTGCCCTTCGCTTGGCGAGGTGGGACTAAACATTGTGCAACGCGGGTGGCAGGCAACACCTTTAGTACCGGTTCGTGGCTCCAACCGGTACTAATGGGGGGCCTTTAGTACCGGTTGGAGCCACAAACCGGTACTAAAGGGGTCCGCTTCCCGCCTCTTGACCTGGCCAAAATTGGCCTTTAGTACCGGTTGGAGCCACCAACCGGTACTAAAGGTCCCTCCTATATATATGGCACTTACGAAAAAATCAGTTTTCATCCGCGCGCCGCTCGTCTTCTATCCAACTAGCTTCATCGCCCGATATCGTCGCCGCTGCCGCCGCCCGTCGTCCCCGCCGCGCGCCGTACGTCGTCGTCGCCGCCCGTCGTCGCCGTCTCGCGCCGCCCCCGCCGCGCGCCGTACGTTGTCGTCGCCGCCCCCGCCGCCCGTCGTCGCCGTCTCGCGCCGCCCCCGTCGTTGCCATATCGCCCCCGCCGCCCGTACGCCGCCGCCCTCGATCATACACACAAACACACACACACACACACACACAAGCACGTACACGCACGCGCGCGCACACACACACACACACACACTTTTTTTTACTTATTTTCTGTTTCTGTTTTTTAGATTAATGCATGTCAAATTGTTAATTAGATGATCGAATTAGATGAATTACCTAGATAAGAATGGTAGAATGTTAATGTTAGATGAATTAGATAGAGAAGTTAAATATTAATGTCAATTGTTAGATGAATTAGCTAGATATTAATTAATTAGGTATATGAGATTATTTGAACTAGTTGAATTAATATAGCTAGTTTATTTTTAGTAAATGCTTAGTTGAACTAGCTAGTTGAATTAGTACTAGTTTATTTTTAGTAAGAAAATTTAGGTATATGGGATTTGATGATCTAATTAAAATATTACTATATATAGCTACTTTATATATTTTAGTAAGAAAATTAATAGAACTAGTTTATTTTTAGTAAATTATTAGTTGAATTAGTTGAATTAATAGAACTAGTTATTTTTAGTAAGAAAAAATTTAGGTATATGAGATTTGATGATCTAATCAAAATATTACTATATAGAACTACCTACTTTATTTTAGTAAGAAATTAATAGAACTAGTTTATTTTTAGTAAATGCTTAGTTGAATTAATAGAACTAGTTTATTTAGTTGAATTAATATAACTAGTAAGTGTTTAATGTTTCACCTATATATAAACATATGTTAGATATTAATGTCAAATGTTAGATGAATTAGATATTAATTATATGTTAGATATATATTTAATTTAGTTATATGAGATTTGATTATCTAATTAACATGTTATTATATAGAACTAGCTACCTTATTTTTAGTAAGAAAATTAATAGAACTAGTTTAGTTGAATTAGTTGAATTAATTAGTTGAGTTAGTTGAGCTACTTTAGGTAAGTGCTTAGTTGAATTAACAAAACTAGTTGAATTAGTTGAATTAATAGAACTAATAAGTGTTTAATGTTTCACCTATGAACATAGGAATGTCGTCTGACGACGAACACGATTTTATTATGTGTGAATACTGCGAAGACCAGCGCGTCCTGTGCGGCAGAAATTTTTTAGTTGATGATAGACGCTTCAACATCAAGCTGGATGAGAACTTCGAAGTGGATACAGTAAGTCAGAACGATAAGTCTTTTTCATAATTAAGTATGACTTATGCTTCATTTGCTTCAACTTTTAATTTTAATTTTTTCACTATTCTATTAGCGTATCCCCTGCCATGCAAGAATTGTTGTCTTGGATAAGATAGGTTTTAGTCCTAACAAAACTATGGAGGCAAAAAAAGTTTACTTGAAGACCGAGCATGGTTATACCTTCAACGTCAAGTTATAGAATGCAGAGACATTTACCTATTTTGAATGCAAAACTTGGCAAGCACTATGCAAGGCTTATGCATTTGAGCCTGATATGGTTATCACCTTTGAATTCGTCCGGAAGATGATATTGAAGGTAATAGAGACATCTGGGTCGATGTGAAGACGCCTCCAGTTCTACCATTATGTGAGTTTCTCAATCATATTTATGTCTTCGATATTGTTTATTCAAAAAGAGTTGACAAGTAATTTATATTGACAACTTATTTCCAATCAAGCAAACATGTTCGGTGCTTGGTAGACAGGACTGTCCACTATCCCGGTGCTGAACTAAACTGCGAGGAGACAAGTCATTATGTTTCATGGTTTGAGGATCTTGATGCTGTCAAGACAAAAAAAATTCCTGCACTTAGAAATGTTAGTACTCAAAACGTGCGACCAATAGTGTTGGTACTGAACTATGGTCACATATATTTAGGAAAGATGGTAAGATTTATACTATTTCTCCTCAGTGCATCTTTTGCATACATTATTTTTTTAAGCTAAACTTCATTGCTAAGTATGTTACTATACGATGTTCTTCAACAGGGACTCCCGATGAATGTTGTGCCTGATTGGATCGAGACTAAAGGTACCATGAATATTGTTAGCTTACGACCAAGATATCCTACAATGCACTTTAGTGCATTCAGGATTTCTAATAGCGAGGAATGCTTAATAGTAAAAGACTGGAGCAAAATTGTGAACGATCGCAGAGAAGTACTAGGGGGCAGCAATCAGAAGCGCAACCCACGATTAGGAGACAGGTTCATCTGCATGCTCCAATATGATGAATCAGGAAAGCTATACATGTTCTATGCTATTTTACCTGAGAGAGAGCAGCAGGAGTGATTAGCTAGTTCATGTTCTTAGTATTTGTCCTCTCATGTCTGTGTTCTTCGTCCTGAACTTAATCTCAAAGAGTGATTTTCTTTTGTGGTGTTATGAATGCTTATAATATCATTACCATGTTGAATTCGATGATATATTTGCTTCTGGTACAAGTGAATGTTTCTTCTTTAAGCTAGTGTTGGTGGTGATTAGATAGCGGTAATGACTATATGATGATTAAGTAGTGGTAATGAGACGACTAATATATGATGATTTTTAGCTAGCTATGAAAACTGTTGTTGGTGATGATATATATGATGCAAGAGTTTTTATATTAATATGATGATGATGATGAGTTATTATATCATTTATGAAAGAAACCGCAGATTAGTTTCAACTGGATGGATTCTAGCTAAGTGATCGAGTATATGCCATATCCATATTACCTCGATCACTTAATTAGGTGATCAAGTATATATAATATGGATATGGCATATACTTGATGACTTAGCTAGGATCCACATGCATCCAGTCAAACTAATCTGCGGTACTTTCACCTAATGATTTAACAACTAATTATAATGTAAAACAATCACTAAATTAAATTGAAAACACAAGATTAAAGTAAAAAATAAAAAATAAAACCAAAACACACCCAAACATTTAGTACCGGTTGGTGTTACCAACCGGTACTAATGTCCTACGCGCCCCCGGAGCTGGCTCGTGCCACGTGGTTGCCCTTTAGCATCGGTTCGTGCTGAACCGGTACTAAAGGGGGGGGGGCTTTAGTGCCCACACTTTAGTGCCGGTTACCGAACCGGCACTAAAGGGCCTTACGAACCGGTGCTATTGCCCGGTTCTGCACTAGTGGGAGACAACTTGGTGGCACTGAGCATATGCTTCTTGACGTCGGATCCCGTGTACCTAACTGGGTAGAGTCCTCGTCTACCCCTGCCTCGAAGGAGCACCTTCTTCGTTCCCCGTTCCTTGACAAGAAAAGAATAGGGATGAATTTCAACAAAGGAATCGTTGTCAATAGCAAGGCGGCTAGCAGAAATTAGACTTTTGTTTGCTTGGGGCACATGAAGAATATTGTTTAGAAGAAGACCACGATCAGGAGTGTGAATAGCTGAATGACCGATGTGTTTGATAACCATACCCGACCCACTGGCAGTATGAATCTGCTCGTTTCCATTGTAGCGGTCACGCACGGTCAGCTTCTCCAAATCTCCTGTGATGTGATCGGTGGCACCACTGTCCAAGTACCAGTTGGTGTCCACCCATACTGCGGTGCAGCTAGGTTGGCCGACTTCTCCTCCACGCCTTGGTAGGATTCGTCGTAGCGCTTCCAGCACTTCCAAGCTGGATGGCCCATCTTGCCGCAGATCTGGCACTAGACCCTAGGGGCAGCAGAGGCATGGTTGTTGTAGTTGCCCCCGCCGCCACTGTTGTGTCCGCCGCACCCTCCTGGTTTGGAGTAGCCGCCGCGCCCGCCGCGGTCACCGCAGTCACCACCATTGCCGCCTTGGCGGCGGCCGCGATCACCACCGCCGCCGTTTCTATGGCCTCGAGTGGCGGTGTTGGCAAAGGATTGAGACCCTCCACCCCGAAGATTGAGCCTCGTCTCGAAGCTAAGCAGCTGTGAAAACAGCTCGACCACGGTCACCGGCTCCACCCGGGAACACATGGCGGACACCACCGGGTCGAAATCTTCATCTAGCCCGGCGAGGATGTGGGAGACGATGTCGTCGCCGTCCACCTTCCCTGCAGCGATCAGTTCATCGCAGAGGGACTTGATCTTCCCGACATAGTCGGTGATGGAGGAGTTGCCCTTCTGCAGGTTGTCGAGGGCAATCCTGACGTTGGTGGTCTGAGAACGGGTGTGAGATGCGAGCATCCCCTCCACCGTGTTCCAGAGTTTAGCAGCGGTGTGACATGAAGCAACCTGGATGACTATCTCACGAGGCAGTGTCGTCAGGAGATAGGAGAAAACTTGTTGATCTTGAGCATACCAGGTTTGGAATTCAGGGTTTGGCGCCTTCGTCGTCTTGCCATCAGATGAGGTCACATCAATCTGCATGGGCGGCGGTGGCTGCTCGACGTCGAGGTACTTGGCCATCTGTGCGCCCCGGATGGCCGAGAGCATCGTCGCCTGCCATAGGGCCTGATTGCCCTTCGTGAGCTTCTCGGTAGCAGCGTGCGCGAATGGCAAGGATGGGAAGGAACTTGAAGACGACGCCATGGATGTGTTCGAGGATGGCTCTGGTTACCATGAAAGAACTACGATTGTGGAAGCGTATGTCTCTTGACAGGGACGCGTGTTTATATAGAGAGACAAGTACATCATCAGCAGGTTGTTATGGCTTGACCCCTAGTCCAAGACTATACACAAGATAGAGATCAAATCCACGTAACAACCTGCCTATCGGTTACAACTCAACGCATGTACACAAGGCGAATCAACTGTGGTTGAGTTGGTTAGGTGGACAGCGGTATCCCCAACCCACCAGGGTTCAAATCCTGGTGCTCGCATTATTCCTGAATTTATTTCAGGATTTCCGGCGATGCGCTTTCAGTGGGAGGAGACATTCCCGTCGACAACGAGGCGCCTACGGTGACTTCGTAAATCTCAAGATGATATGCCGGCTCAGTCTCTCGGAGGTGCTCATAGGGGTAGGGTGTGTATGTGTGCCTTCATAGGGGTGAGTGTATGCGCGTGTATATGAGCGCTTGTGTCTGTACTGATGCTCAAAAAAACGCATGTACACAAGTTACATGGTGACACCTATGTCACGTACACAACTACTAGCCTATCTAACAAAGATAACACAGTAGACACACTGCATCACTCGTATCACAACAGGACACTAGTAATCGGCGACGGCACACCAGGTTACAGGCTTGCATATTCAGATTTAACAATTGAGGCACACAATAGGTGTCTGCCTCGAGGCTGTCCGGACTTCTCAGTCTGACTGATAAACGGATGAATTTAATTAAGACTACCCCCACATATCCTTCTTTTGTCAGACGAGAGGTAACATTACGATCTCTGAAGTGCATTATTGTAGCTGCAGAGCATATGTGCATCGTGTAGCAAGGAAATTCCGGACTGAACCAACCTGTGTAACAAACAACAGAACACATCTTTGGATTTATGTCTTGATGAAGATCAATCATCTTTTTTGGTTTGCAAGAGGAAGAGGAGATGAATAACAAATAGCCAGACATGGCGGTTTACCTGTAATGTGATGTATGTTGGGCAGGGCAGCTTGATTGCCATCAGGGACAGCTCGTTCTGGAGTGAGCACATTTTATGAGTGTATGTCAACTCTGAGGATATATCGCAGATGATTAACTCAAAAGCAGCCCGGCGATATATGTTGTGTGTGTAGAAACATGGTCTTAACTTGGCGTCCAGGTATCAAGAATTACATCAAGTAATTACGACTAATAGCTTGCTTGTTGCTAGCAGCCTGCATTGATCGGCGAGCTCCTTGCTGCATAAGTTGAGTTCCAGAAGTTCCAGAGAAAGTGGGAGGCCTGTTTCCGGCAGCCTTGAGATGCCTGGACACCAACGAATCCTCAAACTCTTGAGGGAAGGAAGGGTGTGAAGCCCCGCGGGAAGATCTTTGAGTGCAAAACTATGGAATTCGAGCTCTTGTAGGGACTTGGGTAGCACAAGCGCTTGCTCTTGCTCATCTGTTAGTCTCTTCAATTGCAACGAATGACTTCTAAGACATAGGCGTTGCAGGGAGGTGAGGTGCTTGCAGAATGACGTGGTAAGGACAAATGGGTCATCGATCTCAAGCCTTTCAAGCGGGGAGCATAGCCTATAGTCCGGGCTTGAAAAGCTCTCCAAACATGGTGGCAAGCCAGGGCACTCGTATATATTCAAGTTCCTGAGTCTGCCAAGGCATTGCAAGCCCTCTAGTGCAGTAAGCGATCCACAACCCCCAATCGTCAACTCCTCCAGTGCTGTGCATGAGCCCAACTGTATAGATTGCAAACCTGGGCTCTCCCGTACCTCTAAAGTTTCAAGGCTGGTGCTATATGTAGGAAAGCAAGGTTGCAGAGTTTCTTGGGAATGGCTATTATTGATTTTCAGTTGGCGAAGTGATGTTGGGAGGAGCCATCTTCCGTTGACCTGGTCATCATTCCCGTCTTCATGCACCAAACCAGGGCAGCCTGATATATTCAAATGCGTGAGTCTGCCAAGGAACTGCAAGCCCTCTAGCGCTGTGAGCGACCAACAGAATACGATCTCCAATTTCTCCAGAGCCGTGCATGAGTGCAGCTTTAGAGATTCCAAAAAAGGGCTGTCTCGTACACTTAAATTTCTGAGGCTTGTGATATCACTTTGGAAGCAGAGTTGCAGTGTTCTTTGGCGATAGCTATTGATGTCAAGTTCCTGAAGTGACGTCGGGTGGAGCCATCTTCCGTGCGCCCTGTCATCACTTCCGTCTTTGTGCACCAAAGGCGAGAGCAGGTCGGGGCATTCCCGAATAGTCAGCTTCTCAAGGGAGGCGAATACAGAGAAGCCTTCGTCGCTCCAGTTAGTAAATGTTAGACAAGGGCAGGACTCCATAGTTATCTTCTTGAGAGAGGAGGCGAGATTTAATGGAATGTATAAGTCTTCCATTCTTGCTGCCCGTGCATCATTTGGATCTCTTGATGATGAGTCCTCCCCGTCCGAGAGATGATTTCGTAGACTGTTCTCTTCCACCTCCGCCGGTACCTGTATTAAATTTAAATTCAATTCCTCTAGGTGCGGTGCATGTTGCAGAATCAAAGATAGCCACTTCCCTGCTATTCTGCATAAATCAATAATGAGGCTTTCAAGAGAAGGGAAGGCTGTCAAATCTTCAAGGGTATGCCCTGGCGTCATGTCTGAAGAGAAAAGGTCTTCACAACAATTTATTTTCAAACTCTTTAAAGAGACGAGACGACTAAAACCTTCAAACGAAAAAGACCTTAGATTTTTTTGACCATATATCTCCATCGATTTGAGGTTTCCAAGATTATGGAACGCCAAAAAGGTTTCATCCAATATTCTCAACTGATCAGAATAATCATCACACTCGTAGACCCGATACTCATCAATACACCCAATACATAAATGTTCACTGGATGATCCTTTCATACTTGAAAGTACTGAAACTCCATCGACGAATAACTCAGAACAGCTGGTTGAAGGTGGAAGAGGGTTCAACACTTTCAAATGAGGGCAGCCCTCCAGAACTAGTTTTCTAAGGCCAGTCAACCATGGCATCTGCTCGATTTCAAAGAGATCAAACGCCTTCAGTGCTTTACAGTTCTCGATCTTCCGCACCCTTAAGCTAGAGCTCAGACCCCCCACAGAAGTGCTTGAGCATCTCACCAACTTCGGCATTGTAATTAAAACTAGCTCCTCCAGTGAAGGAACCAGTACTTTTATTACTTCCCGCATGCTGCTCAACTTCAGCTTTGTAAGAAATGGAAGACTTTCCAGAGATGGAAGTATTCTCCATCCTCCACAATCAACAAGATGAAGCGTACGCAACGAGATAACTGAGAGATTACTGGAAAGCCAAGTTGGTGAAGTAGTACCATTATATCCAGATATATGCAGATGCTTTAAGTTCATATGAGGTTCAAGTCCCTCAAGCACCTCTCTTGCTGTATCCACAGAAGGATCAGAACTTGGGCCACTAACATCCATTGTTGAGAGCTCCTTGCCTTCATCCTCGTAAGTGTAAGCATCACTGATATGTTCCTTCCAGGACAAGCGCAGCTTTTCCAAGTGCTCTTTGTATCTCAGTCCTGCCCCATGAGCCTCTTCTCTACTTCTAACGTTAGCAAGTTGACAGACCCCAAGTTGTACAAGCTCATTCATGAATTGGAGTTGTGATATCTCAAAGCCTTCAGAACAAAATTGAACCTTAAAATCATGTATCTCTTGAAGTGATGTCATGCTACCAACGCTAGCAATGGGATTTTCTGCTGCAACAAGATGTCGTAGGCTGACAAGGTTATGCATGCCATCAGGTATACTAGGCATGAAGCCAACATCTAGCACTTGAAGATGAAAAAGCTTGATCAAGATTTGTGGTAGAGCCCCATCCCACCACATAGGCTCACATTGTAGGTAACGAATATGCGAAGGATTTGCCATACCGCAAAGAAAGGTATTAAAATCATTGGATGTTGCCGACATTTTCAGCAACCGCAAATTATGTGCCTTTTGGAATATATCTTGCAATAGTTGTAAGAAGAAAGAGTCAAAGTTCCCGAGTAAAACCAACGTCCTCAATTTGCTAACTGATGTAATTGTATTTCTCAGATTTTCTTCAAACTTATCATTGCGACAAATATTCCCATGCCAATCTTTGTTATATGCAGAATTAGTCACAATTGACAAATGGCGTATAGTTGGTAACATATTATTGCAATGTAGACCATCTATGGTTCCACACCCAGTCCTTGAAACTATCCTTCCAAAATCGTGCATGAGACCACACATAGAGTACCAAAATTTACTGCCTAGAGAGGATTCTTCTTCCTCACCCTCATCCACTTCCAGTTGTTCTTCAAATTGTTCAAAAAATCCTAGGTTCACCAAATCATTCAGATATTCCCATCCTATCTCCTCCAGTCTCTTACTTAAATGGGTGCAATTCACAAATCCAAGAGAAATCCACATATAGATCAAATCCTTACCAAGAAACCTATATTTGTCAGGAAATATAGAACAATATGAGAAACATTGTTGTAAATGGTATGGTAGCTCATCATAGCTAAGCTTCAAAGCAGGCATGATGCCCCCATGGAGTCCCAACGATTTCCACTTCTCTGTCTTGAGAATGTTACTCCAATGATCAACGCTAAGATGTTCTCTTAACAGTGCCCCTGCAGTTACTGCTGCTAACGGGTTGCCCTTTAACTTATCTGTTATTTGCATCCCAATAGTTCTTAGATTTTTCTGGACCTTTATAGTCCCCAAAACCAAATGCACATGACTTGAGCAATAACCACATATCATCGTTTTCTAAAGCACCTAACTTGATGGGTTCAAGTGTTCTTAACCTTTGTGCAACAGACAAATTTCTGGTTGTGACTAGAATTATATTACCCTTCGCTTGACTTGATATCAAAGGGTACAACAATTTGTTCCATTTATGATAATCCATATTGTATGAGATATCATCTAAAACAAGCAGAAAACTCTTTGATTGGTACTCAATATGTCCTTTCAAGATCTCTTGAAGCTTTGCAAAGTTGCTAATTCCTTCATGCCTTTCTCGAGGAAAAAAGTCTAACATCTCCTTTGTGATCTCCACTTTGTCAAATTTGCGGGACACACAAACCCATATCCTGTGGTGAAATTGACTTTTCACGTCTGGATCATTGTACACAAATTGAGCAAGAGTTGTCTTTCCAACACCTGCAATGCCTACAATAGGTAGAACATTTACACCATTAGATTGGTTTTCAGTTATTGACCTTTTGATCTTGTTCTTTTCTGCAACTCTGCCATAAACTTCCATTGGAACAAGACTTGATGTTGTTGGGCGCTGATCTGAGGCTGTACTCGGACGATGATGACTTGAACTTGAAGTAGCGCTAGGTCCATATGGCTCAATAACTTTACTCAAAGCCCCTTGGATGTCCTGTAACTTTTTTTTTTGGAACGAAGGCTCAAGAAAAGCCCGACTTTGAATTAACAAAGCCATCAACCGGCCAAGATTACAAGGACAACCGCTTACAACGCAAAGAGAAGGGAACCGAGCGACGGATACAAGGAACTCAAGCAAAACAACTCAAGGCAGCAACAAATACACGCCGCTACCAACACCCTACTGGACGACCTACACCAACAGACCAAAACTAGGGTCTTGGGAGGAATGCACCGCCGCGCAAGCTTCGTGATCACAGCCACCCTTGGAACCAGCCATGGACCAGACCACCATCTGTTACTGCCTCTGCAAAGGGCCCCTACCCCTTCATCCTGGCTCGAAGGATGCCGTACCGGCAGACGGCAGCTCGGTTCACCCCAGAACCCAAATGGATGGCCTCCAAGCTGAAAGGAGAAGAGACCAGAGCAGGACCGCAAGCCCAGGGCACACTTCAAACAAGCACCATCGTCGTCTGCGGCTCAGCCGCACCAAAGGGCGAGAGCTGCCGGCCACAGTCGCAGAAGCAAGGGAAGCAGCGAAAAGTAGAACAAAGGCCAGCGCTGGATTCGCCGGAGCACCATGCTCCCACCCAAAGGTATATCGTTGTCGCCGAAGAGGGGAACCCGATCCCCTCTTGCCCAGGCTCGTGGGCGTCGACCCACCGGCGACCTCGTCAGGGACCCTCCAGCCAGCAACCTATGAAGAAACCAAGCTGTCTCCCGCCACCATCACGTTCACAACCAAACTCTCTCGCCGCCCCTGCAATCCCCGGACGGTGCCTCCAAGAAGGAACACGACACGAACGTGTCGTCGCCGCCCGAAGCAGGGGACCTAGGTTTTCACCTAGCAGGGGACGGAAGGAGGGGGGAGGATCCACACCACAGCTTCCAAGGAAGGGAACGGCGCCCAAGGCGTCGCCTTTGGTGTGACCGCCGTGCCGGCCAGGGGTTTCCCCCGGATCCAGCCCCGCCCGACGAGATCCGCGCAGCCAACAACCGAGAGCAGTGGCCTAAGCCACCAGGACCCAGATCTGGCCAAGGAAGGAGCTGATCGGGGCGGAGGGGATGGACTTCATCAGTGGCATACCTACGAGGAGGGATGCACACCAGCGACCGTCGACCGCCGCCACCTCGTCACCCACGAGACCGAGGAGGCGCCTAGCTCGCACCGGCAGGGCGGCCCGCCGCCAGGACCACCCCACCCTCACCTGCCGGGGCCGCCGCCCCGCGTGCCGAGGCCCTGCCTGAGGCGAGCAGCCGCCGAATCCCCGCCGCCACCTTCATTGGTGTCGAGCGCGCGCGCCGGAGCACACCTCAGGCGGCGGCAGAGAGGAAGGGGGGGAGGAGGGGGGGTGCGGCTGTGGCGGCTAGGGTTGCCCCCGGGTTGCCTCGGAGGAGACGACGCAGGGGGGGGGGGAGGGGGGGGGGGGGGCGATGTCCTGTAACTGTAACTGGCCGGTAATTTTAGTTATCCTATTGGAAAACTCAGCATTGTCCCATTGGGCGTGTATGTTAGCTGCGTGGTCTGCGGTGGATCCTCATTTGTTCTCTTTCTTTTTCCGTTGGACGAACTACCAACTTCAACCGACGTCACATTACAAGCAGCATCACCGGTGCTGCAATAAGAAACGGATGGTGGGTCGGTTATCAGAAGAAATGTTGAGCAACAATGGGCTCTCAAGCAGATGTATATAAACTTGTAATACAAATGCGCTGGTGCAACATACAATTTCCTTTGGGTACCTTGAAGGGTTTGGTGGATGGGCTCCAGGTTTCTTCGTACAAGTTACGGAATGCTCTTTCTCCAAATGCTTTTTCATAGATGAAGTCCCGTTTGTCTTCGTTTCGCAATTAAAATCCTTTCTACAGTACTTACATTTGGCTTTTGAACGCTTCCCGTCGACAGTTTCTGTGATCGTAAAGTGTTTCCATACCGAGGACCGTAATTTGCCAACACTGACATTCAGTGTATCGACATGGCCCCTTGATATTTCATCCACTCTTTCAGCTCCGCGCATACCGTCAGTCTTGTCACTTGTAACTGTGTCGAAAAGAAACATGGACCAGAAAGTAAGATCAAACTACTCCCTCCATTCCTAAATATAAGTCATTTTAGAGATTTCAATATGGACTACATACGAAAATCTTTAAAAATACAAATCTCTAAAAATACTTATATTTAGAAACGGAGGTTTATTTAAAAAAAACGGAGGGAGCATTGAGTAGCACACATAGATTCGATATAATGGGATTATGCTTACTACCTCCTTCGACTTGCTGTTGGAGCCTGTAGTAGTCGAGGCCGTCGACCACGTCGTCGGCGTCGTATAGAAGCTCCTTGAGACGAGCGAGAGCCCGGGACAGAGGCCTGTTCCCGGCTGCCCTCCCCTTCACAGCAGCCACCACCATGTCGACTCTCTCCACCTCTGACTGGAGCCTCTTGACGTCGTCGGCAAGCCCGACTTGGCGAATCCACTCCTCCATCTTGTCCATCAGGAGCGTTGCAAGGATGGTCTGCACCAGCCATGCAATCGCGGCCTCCAGGGAAGAGTCTCCCGCCGGCTCCATCATCAGATCCGGCAGGAGCAGGTCTCGAGCTCGAGTGAACAACGAAGGAAGGAAGGGGAATTCAGCGTGTGGAAAGGGGAGCAGCCGAGCGGGGAAGATCACCAGCCACAGCCCACGAGGCACTTATGGTTTATCTCCATTGAGGAAGAAATGAAAGGGTGGGAAATAAAAACACTTCGCTTTCGCTGGAAACGCTTAGAATGGTGCATTGGGCCAGAGCAGAAAGAAGGTCTATTGAGCTGGGTTGGCTGCACTGAGTTCGACCGCCCCATATTATTATATTCAGGGACGCGTCTAGGGAGCAGCCGAGCGCTCCCTAGCGTTTCCTGGCAGCCACCCAGATATAGTAATTTTCTGTCCACCTTTCTAGGATAGGAAAGCATCTGGTCCCTGCCTCCCGATTCCCGCAGCCAACCATCGAGCGGGCAAATCACCTGGTCTTTCCCCTTCGCCCGATCCCTCCCCTATCCCTGCGCGTCTTCTTTTCTCCTTTCTCCTCACCTAACCCCAGCCCCATCTTCTTCTCTCCCAAGCAAAAAAAGACAGCATGCCCCTTCCCCTCACCACTTCCAGATCCAAGAAAACCTTCACAGCCCTCCAATGGCGGCTTCATTGATGTTTCTTCTCTAGGCGCCTCATTCCTGATTGGCTTGCAAAAAGGCAAAAAAGCAAGGCAAAAATGTCAGATTTAGCTCATCTTCCAGACCCCCCTCCTCTTTCCCCATGATTTGTACAAGGCTTCAGTTGTGCAAAACATTGTGTAAAAAAGATGTGATGTTAAGCATGTTTAGTCTGCTGTTTAGGCAAGTTTCAGCCCCCTGATTTGGGCAAATTTAGTCTGATGTTAAGCATGATATTTCTTCCAAGTTTTCAAAATCTATTTGCAAATCTGTTGTATATGAACACATTTATAAATCTGTAGGCAAGTGCTGATAGTAAATGCTGGGGACAAAAATATTAGGAAAATATAATGCCTTAAGCTAGAAAAACAACTGAGCAAAAACAGTACTTATAAGAGGATGAGAAACAACTGATCATGATCTATTTCTGATGTGTTCCGGTTCCATTAATTGCTTATAACAGTGCAAAATAGACATTCTGTTTGAGCAAAAACAGTGCTATAATGAGGCAACTAAGTATATGTATGCACACAACTTTGAAAACTTATGCCATGGCAAAACATGAACACTTTTGAAACTTATAAGACAATGAATACTGACATCACTATGGAAAAGAAGGGGAAAACAAGGCTTTTCCCCCCTATCAGATCTTTTGGGAGCATGTGGACCAAAAACAAATGGCTTATTGAAGCAACTTACATTATAGGATTAAGCAAAAAAGCATAATGATGTGAAGGCAACTCTTGAAGAAACTAGAAAAACATTCCTCTTGGACATTTGTTTCCATTATTCCTTGGTTTCGATAGTGAAAAAACACTAGAAGAAAAAAATGTAACTAAAATTGCAACTAAAAACAAGAGACAGTTGCGTAGTACAATTTACCTTTGTTGTATCATATCCTTCGCCATAATCCAAGAAAAGTTGGAAAGTTGCCAGGATACAGTGGCAAAATTATTAGTATTTCATCCTGCAAAAGAAGGAAAAAGCCAACAAGAAAATCCATATACCAACAACTATCTCAGCTGCGAAATGTTACTTCAAAACATACTGAGCATATCCAAAAACACACAAACTTGCTGCTGTAAAAGATGAAACCTAAAAATGTCAACTTAAGTTCTTTCTAACACACAAACATAGGTACTGAAAGCAGAAATAGGCTGAATATAAAAGAGCAATCATGCCCATAATTCTAACTTAAGTTTTTCCTAACACTAAACATACTCTAATCTCTCTGATTTGGGAGTGAATTCCATTCTGAAGACACTTCAAAGTAGCACTTCTATGGCAGTATGCTTGCTTCCCCAAAATCAAATGTTGCCTGTGTTTAAGAAAACCAAATAAGAAAATATATTATGAAACACAAAAAACAAAAAGCCTATGTTATGTTTATATGTACAAACATGATTCATTAATACAAAAAAAACCATGCATCTCCTGAAAATAATATATTGCCTGACATATATAGTTTGACTTGCCTGATTATATGGTTTGGGTTGCCTGATAGTGCACTTTGAATTGCCTAGTTATGTTCAATTGCTATCTTGTGAATCTGGTGTGCTTGTGTTGCTGTGTTGTTTGCTTGCCTGAGTTTAGTGTGGTACTAGCTTGCCTCAACAACGTAAAAATTGCTTTAATTTTTCTGGTTGAAAAAATGCACAGGTTGAACATGATTGAGCTATTTTTGTGTGCTTGGGTAGGTGTGCTACTGGCTTGCCTGTATTTACTGTGCTACTTGCTTGCATCCCTCTGCTGACTTGCTTTACTTTTTCCCATATTCTCAATAAATAAACAGATTGACAATGATTGACCTGAATAAGGAACCAGCTGAAAATAATGATGATCCATTGTACTGTACACAACATGCTGCTAGAAATGCAGAATTTGTGGCGGAATCACCTAATCCCCGTATCATCCAAAGAGTCGATGGTGCTGCTACAGAAGCAATGGAGACAGATGGGCAGTCAAGTCATGGGGTCCGTGCTCCGGGCAGTACACAAGTACCTGCAGCTATAGTAGCTGGGAGTGATGATCATACCCTTGATGGCATAGGTGCTGCAGGTGATACCGGTGGCACTGTTGGTAATGGTTTGGGTGCTGAAATGATGATGAAGCTTGGTCACAGCCCAAGGAGCCTTACATGGGCATGAGGTTCGACACTTTGGAAGATGCTAAGGTGCATTACAATGCATATTCCATGCAAATGGGGTTTTCAATCAAAATGAATAGTTCAAGGAAGGATCTCAAAACCAGGGAGTTGATAAAACAACAGTTTGTTTGCAACAAGTTTCGGAAGCCTGATGTTGATGATGGAGGGGTAGAAAAGATTCCCGTGCTAGATGACATTGTTGAGCAAGCAAAAGATGATAATGAAGATGAGGCTATTGTCTTTTTTGATGATGATAGTAAAGGCAAAAAGAGGAGCAAGAAACGAAAAAGAGATAAAATTGTGCAAACTGGTTGCAAACTAAGATGATTGTGAAGGTAATAGATGGCAGATGGGAAGTGATCTACTTTGTTAGCGAGCACAACCATCCGTTGGTTGAAAAGCCATATTTGACTAAGTATTTGCGATCACACCAAGGGATCCCGCCAGAAGAAAGGGCCTTCCTTACTCATCTTCATAACTGCAATTTAACTACAGGTATTGAACCACACCCACCTCCCCCCTATCTTCTAACTTTAAGAACCTGGACATGCCTACTGGTTGTGTGTTTCTTAGGCCATCAACAAGTACCTGTTTTTGCTTGAAACATGTCACTGATTTGCTTCAAACAAATGCCTTAGTTGCTTGATAGTGCCACTAAATTGCTTACAACAGTAGAAAAAAGACATAAAATGCCTGAGTTGTTTCTGGATGCTGGACTTGCCTAATGTTTACCTGTTTGTTGCTCAATGCAAAGTTCCTGCTTGCCTAGTTTCTTTATAAAACAAATTTGGTGTTGAATCTGAACTTGCCTATGGTTAGTCTCTTTGTAGCTAAAATGTACAATAGTACTCGTTTCTGGATGGGGTCAACTTGCCTATGATTGAAATTTGTATTGCTCACTAAATGCATAGTTACCCCCTGGTTTGTTTTGTGTATTTTGCTCATGTGTTGCCTGGGGCATATGGTTGTAGTTGCTTGTATATCTTCATGAATTGCCCAAGCTTTGCATTTGAGTTGCCTTGCTGAAAACAGAAAAGAAACTGTTTTTGGCACTGTTTTTGTGTAGAAAAAGGATTGACCACCATTGTGACTTCATGTCAACAGGTCGTATGATGCACATCATGTCAGATTTCTATGGGACAGAACTCATTGTACCTTATGACACTAAACACATTAAAAACCTCAAGACGCTCTTGAACAAGGATGATACAAAAGAAGGGGATATGATAGAGACAGTTGCTTACTTTAAAGATCAGCAGAGAGAGGATCCAGATTTTTTTTACAAGATAAAATATGATGAGGAAGACAGGATTGAGAATATTTTCTGGGTCGATGGTGCAGCAAGGAAGGCGTACGTGGAATCTTGTCATGATTGTATCTCCTTTGACACAACGTATATGACTAACATGTACAACATGCCCTTTGCACCATTCATTGGGATTAACAGGCATGGGCAGTCGTTCATGTTGGGTTGTGGCTTTGTTAGGCAAGAGTTGGCATCGAGCTTTGATTGGCTATTCCAGACCTTCCTTGAGGCAATGCATAATGTAGCACCCACCAACATCATAACCGACCAAGACATCGCAATGACACAGTCAATTAAAAAGATCTTTCCTACAAGTGTGCACTGCTGTTGCCGCTGGCATATTATGAAAAAAGCACAAGAAAAGCTTGGAGCATTGCTGGGGCGAAACCCTGGCTTGTCCAAAGATTTCAACAACTGTGTTGACTTCAGCTTGACGCCAGAAGAATTTGAGGCAGGGTGGTGTGAGCTGATGATGAAGTATGAGGCTATGACTGACTCCCACTTCGAGAATCTATACAAGTACAAAGAGACATGGGTGCCCTGCTACTTCAAGCACCAATTCTTCCCTTTCTTGCAGTCAACTCAACGCAGCGAGGGGTTCAATGCTGTCCTTAAGCGATATGTGAACCCACACAAGTCCATTTTGAACTTTGTGAAGCAATATCAGAGAATCCAAACACACATACTAGTCTGGGAGGGTTCAAAAGACTACAGGACAGGACATTTACAGACTGAAATGTGGTCATCTTACCCAATAGAGAAGCAGGCGTACGGTTCGTATACTAGGGACTTGTACGAGAAGTTTCGTGATGAGTTTCAGTTGACTACAAGGTACAATGTGCGACCGCATGGTGAAAACTTGTATGAGGTTTACCCCAATCAAGAGTGGATTGCAAAATATGGTTCTAGGGGCTATTTTGTCACGGTGGAAGCTAGTGCTGGAGACTACAGATGTGACTGCTGCAAGATTGAGAGGGACGGCATGCTTTGCTGTCATATCTTGAAAGTTTTCAACCAACTTGGTGTTGATGAAATCCCAGCACAGTACATACTTAGAAGATGGACACCTATGGAAATTCCCAACGCACCCCCTGCTGTCGAAGAGCAACCTGATGAGATGCCACCACAGTCGAAAAAGGAACTCAGGCATGCAAATTTGATGATGGATTTTGGTACTCTTGCCCGGGTTGCTAGTGCGTCAGATGCTGCGACGGATATTGTAAAAAAACATATGCGTGGTGCGCGTCATGAAATCAAAAATCTCAACATGTCAAAGAAGAAGAAACCGGCAGCACCAACAAGTGGGCCCTCTGGTGGTTCTCCACCATCAGCTGATGGTTTTGCACCACAACCGAGTAACTCTCGGGCAACTGGTGGCCCTGCGGTGCGTCTTGAAGGGTCTTCACAAGCCCCTTCTGGACCTAGGCAGCAGCGACCTACTTCTGCGCCACCACCGAGAAACACTCAGGCAACTAGTGGCCCTGCGGTGCGTCCTGATGAACCTGCACAAACCTCTTCTGGACCTAGACAGCAGCGACCTACTTCTGCAACGCGGAGAAAAAACGCACCAAACCTAACTGGCAACTCTATGAGTGAGGATGGACACCAACAAACAGCATTCAGAGCTGCAGCGATGCAAAAAGGGGCTGTACCACTACCCATGAGCCCTCCCACACAAGGCTGCTGGTCTGTACAGCAACGGTCAGGATATGTGCCACTGAACAGTGAAGCAGCGCCGCACCTTTCAAGGGGCTCAACAATGACAAGACCTGTGCAAGTGCTAAGAGGAGCAGCACCACAAATTTTGATGGATACGACACTAGCAAGAGGGCCTGCGCGACCTCCTATGGGTCCTAGACCAGCAATTTGGCCTGCACCACAAACTATGGGGGCTATACAACCACCGCGGGGGACTAACGCAGCAAACACAACCTATGTGGCTGGTCCTGGACTGGCACCAGGGGCGGAGCCAGCGCCCGGCGACCCTGGGCACTTGCCCGGGCTCACTGGCTACTGGACAGCACACGTACGTAATAAACAATGCAGCAAATCTTGTTCGACAACGTGGATCAGTGTGGTTTACCCGGGCAGACTATATTGGGCTTTCTTTAGTAAAATAATGGGGTAATTAACCTGGCCTACCAAAGTGCCGTTAATAATTGAGTAATGGGCTAATTAACTTGGTGTACCAATAGCAGTCACAGCCCATTTTATTTCCAAAACTATTAGGCTAGTGATAGGCGCCGGTCGACCGACCCAATTTGGGCCGGTTGCCGCACAGCCCTTCGATTAGACGAAGGGGGATCGACTCGATTGCTCCATTGTTTCTTTCTCTGACCCTCCTCCTCACGAACACCGCACCCCGCGTAGGCCGTCTTCTCAACCGCGCTTCACGGGAGCCCCACCGCCTCTGCCATCGGCGAGCTCGAAGTACCCCCTCCACCGTCGAGCTTGAAACATCCCCGCCGGCGAGCTCGGTCGAGTTTTGCAGCAACTTCCCCCTTGCATCATGCCACCACTGTTCCCATCACCTCCTTGCTAGATGCAGCTCCGAAACACCCCCTGGCCAGTTGCAGCTCCTGTCGATGTCGGTTCCAGCATCCATAAACACTGCTTCTAGCAAAAATCTGACAAACAAAAACTCGCCGTTAAAATCGATTGTAGCAAAAAACACAACCGGTTCCAGCAATAATTTACTATGGTTCCAGCAAAAATCCCACAACATAAAAAATCCAACAAATTTGATTGTAGCAAAAAAACAGCCGGTTCTAGCAAAATTCCACAAAATAGTAAACTCCAACAAAATCGAATGTAGCAAAACAAATACGTGGTTCCAGCAACAGAAAACTCTGGTTCCAGCAAAAATAAAACACGCCGCCCACGGCCGTAGCTCTGTGTCTGTTGGTTGCATCTTCCCCTTGAAGTAGTGGCCTGCTCTCCATGTGTACGGCGCAGGAGGAAGTCGATGTAGCATGCATGGAGCTCGTCGCTGGGGAAGACGGGGATCTGAGAAAAAAGGCGGGAGGAGGACGGCCGGCCGGAGCTCGCCGGATTTTGTGGAGCAAGGAAGCTGGAGAGAAGGTCTGAGACCTCCATGGCCGCTGGTGACGAGCCCCTTGGGAACTGGAGTCTGGAGGATAACGATGGGCGGATAACGATGGGATCCAAGCGGTGGGTGAGGTGCAAAGCGGGGCCCACCAAAATAATGATGCATGCGTGAGGGGCTGTGACTCATGGACGCACGATTATATTAATCACACGGCGCGCGTGTAACCGGTGGAATCTTAGGCCGGTCCGCCGTTCATAAACGTTTCCCAAACTATTACTCGAGAAGCAACACGAGCAGTCGGAATTTGGCACTTCGTTTCTCACCCATCGTGGAGACGGAATGGCGGCGGCGAACCGAGGTGCCTGGGATCCATCCCCAGGACTATCGGACTGGCGGTGAACCGAACTGTGGGCTACCGATGGCGGGAGGAGCTGGTCCATCCCCAGGATTGCTTTGCATCCTGGACTGCTTGTCCTATATTCTCTGATTAGGTAAGTTTTATTTAGAGATTGATAGACTTGGGACTTAAATTTTGAGGTTGGGGCAGGGCGAATTGACCGTTGGGGAAGATCAAGTGTTCATGAGCTTAGTCTTTGGTTTAAGGGTTTGTTCTAAATAGATGCTAACTTCAAACTTAAATCATTGAGTATCTTTTTTAGGACAAATCATTAAATTTCATAGATGAGGGATTTCAGTGTATGAAGCTGAACATTTCATAGATGTAGTATAATTTGTTTTAATGAAATTTAAATTTCATTAAATATATTAGTTCATTTTATAATTCCATTTATAGGGCTATTGTGTTTATATTTTTATTTTACTACATATTATTTATATGCATTTGTGGTTCGGAAGTTTGATGCTATTTTATATATTTTTATCCGAACATACAATATTTAATTTTAGATTAGACAATTAGACTCAAACTCGCCCAGGCTTCGCAAAAGTTCTGGCTCCGCCACTGACTGGCACCATTGCTTGCGTCAACAGCAACACTGGATGGCTGGATTGGGCAGCATCCAGGGTCTTCAACAACACAAGAAGAAAATGCCAATGCAATTTCATCTCCTATTGCGCAAGCTCCTGGTGGATATGCGCACCAGCTGCTCAGTATGGCATCTCTACATGCAGCTCTTGCGGCCGCACAAGGTACTACGATGGTTGAACCACAGTTTGGAAGACCTGCTACCACACTTGGCCCTGCAATTCCTAGAGACCCTCCAAAATCAACAACAAAAGGGAGGGCAAAGTCAAAAAGAATTCAATCAGCACTTGAGCTGCATCCGAAGAGAAAGAACAAGTGCAGCTATTGTGGTTCTTTTAACCACAATGGTGCAAGTTGCCCGACCAGATCGGTGTAATGGTCACACAGTGACCAGATGGCTGAAAAGATGTGTCGAATGGCATTGACGAGTTAAACTATTTGTGGGTCTGTATGTTTGAACATCCTAAACTATTATTTATGGTTTACGGTTTCTTGTGGCTGACTTGCCTCACACTAGAGTTTTGAGTTGCCTGGTTATAAGTTTTGAGTTGCCTGTTGTGTGCTTTGAATTGCCCCGCAAACACCCTTGCCCTCCCCATAATAGTCGAAAACTTACATACATAAGATTCTGCAATGCTATAAAATGCAACAATTCCCTAGTTATGTAATGATCATACTATTTGTCTTTCATTCGTCTTTTATGGGTTCTTCTAAATAACTTGCCTCAAATTAAAGCTTAAATTGCCTGTTTATGCAATAGAGTTGCCTGGTCCAAGTTGTTATACAGGCAACTCCTCCCCCGGCAGTCCAAAAGTTCACAAAAGAGCAAAAGAAACAACACATGCATTTACATGGATGTAGCGCGCGTGAGGGGAGAAAAAACTGACCTATGCTAACTTGAGTATGGTTTTCCATGGAGCCTTGTTGTTGGCATTGTCAACCCACGTGTTAGTCAATTGTTTCCTGATGCTTGGAATATCCTCAGCTGTGAATTTTGGAACAACCCTTTCCTCCCAACCGTTTGCTATCGTCAGAGCAAAAACACCACAGTCGAACCTAAACAAAAAATTGAAAAAAGAACTGGATGCTTACTCTATGTAGTATTGTGTCGCTTGTAAAAAACTAAACAAAAAAATAGTTAATATGTGAAAAGAAGTGGATGCTTACTCATTATTTTGTTTTCGAACGTCGATGTTGGTAAGCCCAAACTCATCCAGCGAGACGCGGGAACTGGCGTAATGCTCTTCCCACAGAGACCGAAAACTTGCAACCATTTTCCTTGCGCAAACATCTAAAGACTTGTTTTTGAGCGTCCACCAAGAATCAAGAGTTTCAAAACGTCGATCCCTTATGTTCACGTTAAAAATCCAGTAATGATTGCCTGTTTTAGGTTTTGTCTTGTCGATGTTCTCTAACACTGGGAACATAATCTGTTAGAAAAAACAAAAATGGGGTTAGTAAAAAAATACAATACTAGAAACTGGATGTAAGCAATTTTTTCTGTGTGCTCTCACAAATTAAGAAAATGGACTGAAGAAGCAAAAATGCACATGCCGGTTTTGTGCTAGTGTGAGTAATTTGCCAAAAACAGAAGATGGATAGGCAAGTTATCTACTTATATAAGCAACCAGCCAAAAATGCACAGGCAAGTTTGTGAAAAAAATGTAAGCAACATGCCACATAGAAGCAATTAAGAAATGGGCTGAAGAAGCAAAAAATGCACATGCCAATTTTGTACTAATGTGAGTAATTTGCCAAAAAACAGAAGATGCATAGGTAGGTTATCTACTTATGTAAGCAACCAGCCAAAAAATGCATAGGCAACTTATCTACTTATGTAAGCAACCAGCCAAAAATGCACAGGCAAGTTGTGCAAAAAATGTAAGAAACTTGCCACAGAAAAGAAATTTCATGAGTGTAGTCAACTTGCCCACCACCCCCCCCCCTAAGAAATATTTACATTTGTGTGAGCAAAAGTTTTAGCATAAAAAGTCATATATAAAAAATGCATTGGTAAAAAGTAAAGAAACCATTAACTTACCATGTCTTTACGGTCCAAGCGATTCGACTTCTTGAACCGGGAAATGAGCTCCTTGCCGTTCAATTCCATGTTTTGCATCTGAATCTGATGTAAAAAAAATACAAACATGAACATGACCTTTTATGAAAAAAAGAAAAAAGAAAGAAACGCAAAACTACACTATTAGTTGCTTCGCGTTTTCTTACCGAGAACCTGACGGGCATCACGAGCTTCTTTGAGTCTGCTGGCAAGTTCATCATTATATTCTGTATACCAACTTCCATTACATGGCTCAAGACAAAACCTTCCTTCTTTATTGAGTTTGCGAGCTCCCTGACCGTGACAAAGTTTTTGCCATATTCAATTACCCTTACGCTGCATGAAAAAAAAAGAGGCATTCAGCTCACAAAATCCTTCCATGAATTTCCTACCACCATTTCAACTCAGGGAAAACACATGGGGGCATGGGCATATCAAAGGAGAAACTACTTCAAAAAATAAGAATTTCACACTAAGCCAAGTCGCCTGATTCTATAAATGGATTGCTTGTAAACACAGTTTGAATTGCCTGGATATCATGACAGACCTTGCCTGGGGGAAAGTGCATTGTGCCATGGCTGACAAAAAGAAATGCAGTGATATACTGTCATACATGGTATCCACATTTGGTGATTCTTCTTCATTAATTCTTCCATGCAAAATAACTGATGCATACAATATATTTGCTTCGGGTTTGGACATGTAGACTTTTTCTCATTATAGTCAATGAAAGGTGACCTCTTGCAAGGAGGTGGCTTGATAATCCTTCTCTCGAATTGATGTGGATGCATCTCTCCTGAACTACTACTACTGTAAACCTTGCTGCCTGACCCCATTTCTCCTTGGTTGGAACTTTTTTAGGTGTTTGGTACGCATTTCCTTCTACTTGAACACACGGTTCATCTATGCCTTCACCGTCCAACAGATAATCATCGTCGGTTATATCGATGATTGGCTGGTTATGTACTGGGAGTTCCTTGAACTCATGCTCTGTAAATGTGCTTGACCCAACATGTTGATGTGTTCTGTTATCTGCAGATCTTGTGTGCAAATCATCTATGCCTAGATCGAAACTTGGTGCTGGGCAGTACTCTCTGAAAAAATTATTTGATCTTTCGGTGTCCCTTTGCTCAAAATGTTGTTTATCTTTATTCGCTGAGTTGTGATTTGTGGAGTTGGATTGGGCATTCTTGCTGTTTGGATCAACACACCTTGCAAACAGCTCACTCACATCTAGAACATTGATTTCTAGTGCATTGGTTGTCTTCCCACTAACACGCATGAATTCATGGTACCTCTCCTCCACATTAGAGAAATGGGAAGTGTTCCCCTGGCCAGTTGCTTCTACTGCTTCTGGAACACTTGTGGCCTCAGGTTGGGCAGGTACAGTTGAGCAGACAGGCAATTTCCCTAGGGCTCTTAGCAACTTTTGTTCCGGACTTTTTCCCATGGTTGTAGCTTCGGGCAGGTCTTGTATCCTATTGATCTCCGTACATGACATCGGAGGGATGTTCTCTTTCTCCTTTTTGTGTCCTGCATGATTTAATGTTGTAGCCTCGGGTGATGCGTTGAAGTCTTGCACCTTGGCCCTCTGGATACCATTGGCTGACTGCATCACATTTCCCCGGGACGGGGGTGGCACTTGACCATTTAAGTCACCTAGTGGTTGTGTTCCGCTGTGGTTTCCTGTGCTTACTAGCACTGTGGGTCCCTTCTTGAGTTGAACTGGCCTTACTTTTGTGGGGTCCAGTGTTTCCTCTGCAGAACTTGCCTGAAAAACAGCTGGTCTTGCTTCATCCTTAGACTGAGTTGCCAGAATATGTGATCCACTTGCTTGACATTGGGAATGAAAATTACCCGACTGCTTTGAATCTACTCCTGTAGGTACTGCCTCATCTCCAACTTTGTTGCACGGGGGTGCTGCTGAGCTTGATGGTGTACTCTTTACCACCTGTGTTTTGGCATTCCCATGGATTGCCTCTTTTGTTTCAGAAATTGCCTGTTGTTGCTGCTGGGGAGGACCAGATTATTTCATGGCTGACTGCCTTGACTTTCCCCCTTGGCTGTAACCAGGATTTTCAGCACGATATGCCTGCGGATGAATTGTTGTTTCATTCATCATAGATGGCTCCAATACGAAACTAATAGTTTTATTCATCTTCTTTGATGGCGGGAGTGGTGGTAGTTGGTTTCGACAAGCAGTCTTCTATTCTGTAGCTTCATTTAGAGCGCCAAGTTCTCTCATTATTTTCTGCCGAGTCGCCTTTGGGCATATTTGCTTGGGGTTGAATGTGAAGACCATATCCAAATCTTCCCCCCTCAGCAACTCTTTGAACATCCTCCTCGCTTTGGTTGCCATATGTCATCAATATCCAACATTTCTTTCACTTCAAAAACAGGGAAGCGTGGTTTTGGGGAAACAGCAGTTTTGAATTCTGTCATCACAAGGTCTCTGATAGATATCCTATCTGCCTCATCCAATCCTTTTGCCTTTCTGTCCCTCTTCTTTTCAATCAGAAATTGCAGCGTGCATTGTTCATCATCATCGCTGCTTGCATTTTCAGCTGCGGGATCCCCGTCCCGATCGGAGCCACCATTGCTGCCTGAACCACCGTTGCCACCTCCGCTGTCATCCTCATCATCTTCATCCTGCTTCCCCTGCCCATCATCTTCCTTGTCTTTGTCATCCCCATCGCCTTCTTCATCGTCATCGTCCTCCTTTCCTTCGTCACCTTCTTTTTCGTCATCCTCTTCTTCATCATTGTCCTCGTTCCCCTCAGTTCCGTCTTTACCTCCCATCTCAGCACTTGCCCCCTCGTGGTGATCAACCGTTTGTCGTGCTCCCTGGCTACTTGATTTCCCCTGAACTACACTTGATCCATCATGACCGTCATCGCTGTCTGAACTTCCATCGGTGTCGCTTTCATCACTACCTTCATCCCTGCCATCTCCCTCACTTTCACTGTCGGCTGCCTCGCTGTCGTCGCTGTCAGAATTAAACGACTCCTCCTCGCTTGGTAAGCTGTCTCTTCTGGCTGGTACTCGCTTGCCCCTTCTGTTAGACTGCCGACTGCTTGTCTCCGCAGTAGTAGGATCTGCCTCCTTTGTCCCCCATTCATCATCATCTATCTTCCCAACCCCAGTCACGAGCTTCCCAACTGCATGTGAAATTACAGAACACATATCGTGCACCAACCCTGTGAGCTTCTTTTACTTCTGTAAAACATAAAAGTGGATGGTAGAGAACATGATAAGTACATATCTTCTATTGAAGATTCTGAAAAAAAATGGTTGAATGTACAAATGGCAATAAAAAGGGGAACAAGAGTGAGAGGAAAAAACAAGTGCTAGATAAACTTACTGATTTGTCATATGACTCGGGCAATCTTGCGGCAACAAATTTGGTGATGTGGTCCATACTGCCAAACAAGCTATCATCCGCACACCGGGAAAACTCCGTCTTGAGCTGGTGATTTTATAGCCAAAGAAGATTAAAAAAAACTATGAGTGACAACAATTCTGGCACTCCCATACCAAAAAAGACCTGAGAAATGAAGAAAAATAGTACTACTAATAGTCTGAAAATTCCTGCAACCATTATGCCACTTCCCTTGTTGCCTACTATTAGTTGATACTGTAATCAACAAAAAATGAAGAACTAGTATGTAAGTTGCTAGTTTTCAGAACATAAGTTGCTTGTGTTGTTGTGTAAATTTGCTACTTTTCAACATGTAAATTGCTCAGACAGAAAAAAGAGCTAAAAAATGTACTACAGAAGCTACTATTAAATACAACAACAAAACAAATCCTTCCTGTGAACATTATCCAACTGTGTGCATGGTAAACGAGAGAAGGTCCGAATAAGTCTGATAACTACTTGGACATACTTGAAAATATATGTATGGCACTTGCCCAAAAAGATACATTACCTTGCTTGCTCTTTGAAAGTGAATTGCCTACTCTAAAAAAATGGTAGCATTTCCTAAAAACAATATGACAATGATATGTATACTAAAACAGAAAAATTCAGTTACCCGCAATTGGCCATATTCTCCTGGAGCCTTCCTGTCTTTCTTGACAACTCTGGAGATTAAATCTGAATTCCAAACTGAACCCCTTGGTACCAAGTTCGGTATTGGCTCATTAACATCCAGAGAGTCTAGGTACAACAGCTGCGTAGAGACACGGAAAAAGAACAGAAAGTTTAAATTAGCTAATGATTGCAAAAAGAAAAGAAAAGATAAGTAAACAAATGGATGCTTGAAAAAACAAAACAGCTTGAAGCACTTACAACAAGGTGGAAAACACAACAACAAACAGCCTTCTTGTTGGCACGCCCCGAAGTGAACGCAAGCTTTAATTGATCAACAACAAACTGGCATATATTGGTTTCCGTTATTCCATTGACATCCATGACCGCCGGGAAGCTCTTTGGGGAAATACTCAAACTAGTTGAAGGGGCAAGGAAGCACGAAAAAACAAGAGCTAGCCAAGCACGGACAAAGTCATCATCATGAGATCCTCCCATGTCTACGATCATCTTGCACCATTCTGTGAGGGTTGGGGAGTTTTTGGATGTGATGTTGTAAATACTGTACATTGCCTTTGTGATTTCAGGCCGATTCTCGAAGCACACCTTCCTGCCCCTGTTGGGCAAACCCCATATCCTACGGACACTTGCGGCATCTACAGGAATCTTCCCCCTTTCTGGAATGACTATCTGCGAAATCTCCGGGTCGTAATGCTTCATTATCCACTGGCTAAAATCTCCGGGCATGCTACTCGCTGCAAGGTCCAGAATGCCACCAAATTCTTTTCCGATGATGACACCCTTTTGGTCAAGAACCAAGTCCTTGTTCAACTTGAAGAGCCTTGCAGGGCATGCCCTGTTCCTACGACCATATTGTGCATAAGGAAAAAACAGAAACAGGGGATTAGCAAAAAAGGAAAAAGGTTCATCACAACATAGGCAACTTAGGCAGCATTGATGGGCAACTGCTCAGTGAAACTAAGGCAACTATGCAAAATACCTCAGTTCCTCCCGTCTTCTGGCGTTTTGCTTTTGGAGGCTGGTCGACGTCTGCACCTTCAACATTTTTATTCCCAGCATCTGCAGCTTGGCTCTCATTACTATTCTCATTACTAATGATATCATCAGGGCGCTTCCCCCGTGAAACAACTGCCTTAGTTCTCATACGCTTGTACCCAGTTATTGGTGCATTGCTCCGTAGCTGGGAGATGGAAACCACATAAATCAATAAAAAATGGAAAAAAAAACAAACTCTGTTATGTACAGGAAGAACATAAAACTTCCTGAGCATGTGCACACCTGTGCTTGATGCTCTTCATTCCCATGAGATGCAAGGTCGTCATGACTTGATCCAGCAGGTCCATCCTGTTTTGACTTATGACTTGTCCCAGCCATCTATTTTCTGCTGCATATTTAAAGGACAAACAGTGAGATTCATCATAAAAAACACAATTAGAAATGATTCTAAAAGAACTCTATATCATCCAACGAATTTCGTTTGACTAAATTCTTACTGAACTTAACAAACAACAACTTACAAAAAGTGGGCATTGAAAAGGGTTGTAAACTATCTGATTTTCACTATATTACAACTATCCTATAATTGGCCCTATTACCCTCCCTCTACATGTCCTACAAAATCTGAAACAAAACAAGGCACCTAGAACAGAAAATCACAGAATGAATTCTCGTGAAATGCTTAAAATTGTCCTACAAATAGCCCTATTAACCTCCCTCTACTTGATTACTTCCTACCTCACACACACACAAAAATCACATGTGCATTTTCCATTGCTAAATCATTACTTTCCTGCACTAAAAATCAGAACACGTCGTCAAACCCACCTTCGTAGGCGACACACGAACCATATCAGGCAAGTCACTAGCAAAAACAAGGGCAACATTAGCATGGGAGAGGCATTACTGTCCTACACTAAACCAAAAACACACTTTAAAAACAACTTCGTAGGCGACACGTGAACCATGTTAGGCAAGTCACTCACGATACAGGGGCAACATTGACATGAAAGAAGCATTGCTGTCCTACACTAAATCAAAACACACTGTCAAAAACACCTGCGCAGGCAACATATCAAACTGTATCAGGCAAGTCACAAGCAAAAAAGGGCAACATTGACAAGAGAGAATCATTATTCTCGTACACTAAATCAAAAACACTGTCAAACCACCTGCGCAGGCAACACATGAACCATATTCAGGCAAGTCAGTCGCCCATCAGGATCAACCTCAACATCTACAACACCGGAAATCTACAGCCCCAAGGCTTGCCTTCGAAACCTACTAATCCTAGTTCACCGGTAGCCTAGGAACACAAAATGCCCTGTGTCATCGTCCAATCTCCAAATTAATGAGTGCTCCAAACAATTTCTATCATCTGCTACTCGATTTCATCAACTTAGTCAAACGTGGAGGAGCACGTCGACCCGCCGCGATTCGGCACCTCTGCAACAACCGCACGATGGCCGTACGCGCGCCGTTCCTCCTCTGTCCGCAGCGGAGCGGCAGAGCGCATCGATTTGGACAACCTAAACGCGGAGGACCGGAACAGATCGATGGGCATACCAGGTATTCGCGGCGATTTTGCCCCTCTGCACCAACAGAAGAACGGCTGCGCACGCCGTTCCTCCTCTGCCACGTCTCCGGTGCTGCTCCTTCCGACGCGGCCTGCAGCGCGTCGTCTCTCCGCGGTCGCGTCTCCGCCGCTGCACCGCCTTCCTTCACGCCGTGCCCGCAGTCCCGCCCTCGCTCCGGCGGAAGACAACCGCCGAATCGCCGACACGCCGCCGGCTGCTCTCGCGCTGGATTTGGGGGATGGGTTGGGGGGATTGGAACGAGATCCGCTGCGCTGCGCTCGGGGGCAGTTTCGAATGGGAGGGATGGGAGTGGAGAAGAACAGGAGAGGGGAGCCGAGACGCAACCGCACTGAGAGCCAACGGGTCTCGACCACGAAGCCACGACCGGGGGACACCTGGCACGCGCATCGATGGTTTCGCCCGTCTCCGCTGGAAACGCTCGTGGCCGCGAGATCTGGATCGGACGGCGCACGAGCCCGAGTGCTCTGTAAGACAGATTAGCAGCCGGCCACATTTTAGGATTTAGGTATATTCAGAAGCAGTTTTTTCGACACTGGGCCGAGCTTTACGCTAGAGAATACGGCCCAAATAGACCACAGGAAGCACACTTCTCTCCTTGCTCTGCTTTCCAACAAGGGGGCCTAAGAAAAACAGGGGATTCGAAGCAGTACAATTGCAAATAACCAAGCAGATGGCATACTTGTCGATCCAAAGCCACAGCACAACCCAAAGATTCATTAGTACAAAAAATCGTTCAATAATTTACACATATTAGATTACAAGCGTCAAATGGAAAAAGAATGAAAGTAATATATGAAATCTAAAACACTCATACTGGTACAGCATACTGATCCACCTGTCCCCACAGTACACACTCGTTATTGTATAACACACTTCCATCAATTGTACAGTACAACATGATCGAGCTACGTCGATCGAACAGCGGGTGGAGGCCGAGTGTCTCAGTTCAGGACGATGAAGCCTGCGAGCGCAGCGACGAAGACGAGGGGCAGGATGGACACCCATAGAATGGTCTTTCCGGCGGCACGCCGTCCGGCCACATCGCTGGACACCCAAAATCCGGCGGACGCCTCCACAAACCCGAATATCACTATGGCAATGAGGATGCCGTAGTACAAATAGAAGGGCGCCCTGCCATGGTGAAGAAACAAACCTCTCGGTGTCCTGGAGATGATGAGGAAGAGCGCCGCCGCGGCTTGGATGACGCCGCAGGAGATCAGAGCACCGGGCAGCTTCTCCGCGTTGCGTAATGCGCCGGAGATCAGGCCCACCATTCTGAAGAGGAAGGTGAGGAGCTCCATCTACTGCCTCTCTGTACATGCCCGGCGAAATGGTTTTGGCTTGAGGCTCTGAGCTTTGGAGAGAAGGAACGCAGCTTTGTGTGTGGATATCGTGGAGACGGAGGCTCGGCGTAGCTTAGATGCATCGAGAGCAGAAGACGCGTGCGCTTACTCTGGGAGAGATCTGGGTCAAGTAGGGAACCTGTATGTGTCAATTGTTCTAGGTTTTGGGTCAGATTTCCCCGTCTGTTTTTGGTTCTCCGACTATCGACCGGATTTGTTTCACAAGACAGCAGGACAGACGTTCGTACAAGCTTCACGTCGTTTATATAGGAGGTAAATACACCAGAGGTCTTAGAGCTTGCGTGCGGCGGTCACTTTGGTGCACAAAGTTGTAAAATATGTGTTTGTGGTCACTAAACTTACGAGGCCGTTCAAATACAGTCACTCTCACCGTACGCATGCGTATCCGTAGACGCCAGCATGGCACGGGCCCGCTGTCAGCCACCGTAATTGCTCTTGTATGATAGATTTGTAGAAAAGCCCGCAGTTCTTTTTTTATTTACATAGGAACCCCTAAAATAAGAAAAAATAGTGGGGCGGCAGGGTTCCATACTTGGACGTACTGCTAAGTGGCACGATTGAACAACCACCACGCCAAGAGTATCATGTGTTTACTTTGCACTACTATATTAAACTGTATATCCTATCCGGGTGGACCCAAAAAGTGATAATGAAGAAATTTATGTCTTCTAATAATAAGAATGCAAAGTGCAACCGGTGGGTTCGAACCTGTGACATGGAGATTCACTCGCGCATAAGCCAACCACCAAGCAACTGCGACATGTGATGTAATTTAGAGATAGACAATGTATATGTTTTTATCACTCTTGTTCTCCGTAAGTATGTGCCATTTTAAAAAATGTTTAAACATTGTAAAAAATGTTCGTGTAATTCAAAATATGTTCATGCAATAGAAAAACTACGCGAACAGTTCTTTGAACCATGCGAGCATAATTGTACATTGTGTAAAACTCACAATTTTTTTTGAAATGTGTCAACATTTTTTAAATGCAATGTACATTTCTTAATTTACATGAATATTTTTCACAGTGTTTAAACATTTTTATAAATGCCATGTAGGTTTTTTAACGCATGTACATATTTTGAATTGCACAAACAATATTATTTGAAAATAATACATGAACAATTTTTTCTGATCCACGAATTTCTCAAATAAAACGAATAGGTGTTATTATGAATATTTAAAAACTATTTGTGTTATTATTATGCAAACATTTTTATAATTCATAAGTATTATTTTAGAATAATACATGAAAATTATTTGAAATTATCTTATTAATGGCATTATAATTTGCATACTATCTACAAATTTCTGAAAAATAAACAAGTGCAAAATGGGTCGCCGGACCACAGCCCATTTCTGTTCCATGAGCGCTTCCGTTTTTGTACATTAATCTTAGTTACTCTTAATAGCTGTCTACAGATGTGTGGCGCAGTTTGTGTGACCTGTATTGTCCTAGCATTAGGTCAGGGTTCGAGATCTGGCAGTTAAACTTTTCGTCCCATCGATTGTTGATTTTTATTTTGCATAGAAGAAGACGAAGAAGAAGGGGTTTTGTGCAAAAATGCGTCCATGTGTCATTGACAGTGGGCCCATGCCATGCTGGCATCGACGGATACGCTCGCGTACAGAGAGAGTAACTGTATTTGAACAGTCTCGCAAGTTTAGTGACCACAAACACGTATTTTGCAACTTTGTGCACCAAAGTAACCGTCGCGTGCAAGTTCTAAGACCTCTGGTGTATTTACCTCTTTATATAGGGCGAACACGCGTTTCGTACGGACCAGTGGCGGAGCTTCATGGGGGCCAACCTGGGCCATGGCCCCCCAGCTCACAACAAACCAAGCCTATATACCTTTGTTCTAGGGCTATTTCCTACCAAAAATCAGCTGAAATTAATCATGTTTGCCCCCCCCCCCCATGATTTAGGCTAAAGCTCCGCCACCGGTACGGACAGTATAAAGGATGGGTCTGTTTAGGACACATCTAGATGTGACAGTATAAAAGATGGGTCTGATGTCCACTCTATTTGTGGTCTAGTTTTTTGTCCTATTTTTTTGTTTCTTGTTGCTGCATTATATATTTGTGGGAGCTTAGATGTGACATCTTTAAAAAACATCTAGATGTGAATTAGACAAACTGATAAAAGATACTAGCAGACGGAAGCATGGCCGCACGCCGCGCCCATAGGAGAGCCTTTTGAATCTTTGATGTTGATTTTGTTAAAGAAATAGAATATAAGATCTGTTTGAATCACTTGAAAAAGAAATGGCAGGTATGTTCATTATGGAAATGCCTAACATTCATGCAACCAAAGCAAGAAACATGATCAATTCATTGACATGAAAACTCAAAGACTTGCATTATAGTTTTAGGAACCTAAGAACAGAAACAAATATATAATGGCATGATTAAAGTCTACTAAAGCATTTTGTAGAAGATATGGGATTTGTGAAGAAAAAAAATCATAACTTGTTAAGCACAGATCAAAAACTAAATTCCTAGTTTGAGCATTTTCATAGCGCCGACCATGCTTCGCTTTTGCTTGGGGCCAATTAAAGTTGCTAAATTTATTGTCCCAATCTTAGTGGCATACGAACTTGGCCTATGTTGGCATCAACTTCATGATCTCCTACTCAGATTTTTTTTTTTGCCATGTGAATTGCATCCCTATCAAATGAGCATATGGTTGTATCAATTTATACTGGTTCTTGTGTTCGCTTGCACCTCTTAAGACCGGTAGTTCCATTGTAAGAAACTGGTCGGAACATAAGGAAAAATTAGCATTATCTCGACTACTAAACTTATCTTTTTTTTAGTATTACTTATATTTATAGGAGCATATAGTTGTGGTCAGCCAAGAGAATGAAGTGGTTGTGCTTGAATTAGTAAAGATTCTTCGAGTACTTCATGACTTCGTTGTAGAGGTTGTGGACCATGGTCCATGGACATCCTGCGGTGGCCGGAGTTGGCCTTATCGACAATATCAATGGCCAGGAACCGGATTGTGTTGGCCAACTTGTGGAGTAGCCCGCCCCTAGCGGCCTGCCCGGCGAACATCCCATCTCTGGCAGCGTGCCACTGAAACAACCCCACGGGATCTGACGGCCGCTTTCCTTTGCAATGGCCGAGCTTGGCCAATTCTGACCTACAGAAAGGATAGCGCGAACTCAAGGCGGGGCCCTCCCATCATCGCTGGGCGGCGGCGTGGTAGTGAAGAAGGAGCACAGGTGGAAATATTTCATAAATATTCTATTTAAAAAAAATGAATTGCTAAAAACATAATATGATTTTTAAGTGTTCCTTTTGGTTAAAATAATAATTTTCAGAAAAATGTCCATAATTTTTAAAAATATTAAATTCCTTTAATAAATGTCATTAAATTTTATTATAAGTTTTGCACTTTTTATAATGATATTTTTTAAATCGAATGAAAAAAATGACTGATAACGTTAAAAAAACGATAGAGGTCCGAGTCGCTAACTTCAAGCGTTAATTGGCCGGGCCAGTCGCGTGGCCCTTGTGTGTTTACTGGCCATTTAGACGCACTATTTCGGCAGGTGCAAGTTCGGCCCAGACTTGCCGGACGCATGTTCTGTTCTGGACTGCCTCGTTCCTCTGCTTCCGATCAAAAACAAATGCAGTTTCGTTCTCGCGTAAAAAAATGCAGTTTCGTTCTTATTGAAGAAACTGATGACAAAAACATCGCTTAAAAGGCACAGGATAATCACAGCCTAATAGCCCAAATCTCACGAACATAACAAACACAAACAGATTACAAGCAGAAGCAAATGAAACATCAAATTCACAGGTACCGACACAACTGACGACACAAAGCAAACGCCCCAGCCCTTGTTATTTTGCAACAGTAGTAGTATATGACAGCAAACGAAAAGAACGAGAAATACTTCGAGAAATTGGACCAGCTACTTCACGTTCAGGATGACGAGCCCTCCCCCCAGCGCAGCCACCATGACCAGGGGCACGATTGACACCCACATGATCGTTTTCCCGACCGCACGCCGGACACCCAGAAGCCGGCCGACGCCTCGAAGAGCCCGAAAGATGGCCACGGCGACGAGGATGCCGTAGTACAAGTAGTAAGGTGCCTTACGGTGGTGGAGAAACAAGCCTCTGGGCGCGCTGGAGATGATCAGGCCGAGTGCAGCCGCCGCTTCGACGATGCCCCACGAAATAAGAGCTCCGGGCAACTTCTCCGCTTCCTGCCACGCGTCGGAGATCATGGCACCGAGCTCGGTGACGCTCCCCATGGAATCCACCATTGTATTTGTTCCTCGTCTGCACTTGTGAGGTTTAAGCATCGAAATGTCTTGGGAGGATTTATAGGGCTAGCACACACGACAAACGGACAACGTGAGGAGTCCAAGAGAGGGATAATCAAATGTGGAATCCTAAGTGGAAGTATGCATTTCTTTAGTCATTCCCGGAACCGGACCCGGACCCGGACCCCGACATGATTGACAATTCTCCCTGTAGTCGTCGGCCTTCGTAAGCATAATCACTCCTTTGGGCATACAAAGAACAGAGCAACACAACAACACCACCAACAAACTGCAGCCAAGTTCTTTAGATTTTTCTTCTTTTGGATTCACTATTTTTCGATCGCTTGATTTCTCGGTCGAGGCAAGTCTACTATTACAAAAGTAAGGTGATGCAACCTCGTCTTTGAAATGTATATTGTTCCATATCATCAAATCTAAAGTTGCACCTTTTCTTTCATTCTTTTAGATTTATTCAATTTTACCCCATCTTTTGGTAGTTTAAACTTGGATTACCTCATTTAAGCGAAGCTCGTCAACCAAACACGTGTGATGTTTGTGTGTGTGTGGGGGGGGGGGGGGGGGAGGGGGGGATTGTGCTACGGGAAATCCACCAAAGCTCTAGTTAGAACACTGGGGGCTTGTTTCACTACCTCTCAACTAAACGGTAAGCTCGGCATGGCTACGGCGAGCGAGGCACGATGGAGGGACGCAAGGCACAACAGGGACACAGGGAGCTACCTAGGTTTGGATCACCGCGCGGTGTACAACCTTACTCCTGCTTGGTGGGATTGTTGTGAAGATAGTGCTCTGGAGCTACAAGGTAAGTGAAGGTCTCAGCAGCCGATCCCCCTCTACGGGGGCAACACTGCCCCTTTTATAGCTTCCTTGATCCTCTTCCCCAAAAATATTGGCGGGAAGGATTGCCACACGGGCAGTTCAAAGAGGGACAGTCGCTCAGTCCTATCCTGACAAAAACAGTCTTCGTCTGCTAAAGACGCTATCCATGACACACTGGTGGGCTCAGCGGTGACGTCCCCCCTAGCGTGATGCGTCGTCCTGATCTCCTTGCACCGAAGGGGCAAGCTTTGGGACTTGCTTTTGGGGGTGGGGGGGGGGGGCAAATGCCGCGGCTCCCTTATCACCAAAGAGGAAACATCTTCCAACCGCACCTAGTGGCACGGCCTCTAACATACGAAGAACAGAGCAACACAACAACACCACCAGCAAACTGCAGCCAAGTTCTTTAGATTTTTCTTCTTTAGGATTCACTATTTTCCGGTCGCTTGATTTCTCGGTCGATGCCAAGTCTACCATTATAAAAGTTAAGTGGTGCAACCTCGTCTTTGAAATGTGTAGTGTTGCATATCGTCAAATCTAAAGTTGCACTTTTTTCTTCTTCATTCTTTTAGATTTATCCTGAAATTCGTACCCTTGGGGTGGGAGGTGTGGGGTTACTAAACTCGATGGATAGGTGGAAGCTAGCCTGTACCCTCAATGACAACAAATGTCTCGCCTTGTTCTTTGAGTCTTGGCCAACAAATGCCCTTGCTCCCTTCACTAAAGAGGATGCCTCGCTTGAAGCTTAGATTAATCTCTCTTTTTTTTCTTTTTTATTTAGTTATTTTTCTTTTCTCATTTGCATTATTTTTTATTATGTTTTCTTATATCTGATTTCTTGCCTCTTCAACTTTTTAAAGTCACATTATATTCTAAAGCTTTATCTTTAGTGTTCCATTTTATTGTTATGTGACATGAGACTTTTTCTATTAATTGACTTATTTTATTATTTATTACTTATTTCCATTTTTACTATTATTTCATCATAAATGTGTCGACATTAATTTTCATACATCTAGACATTTTGATCTGAAATATTTAAGCAACTTTTTATGATATGAAAAACATATATATATATATATATTTGAAATGCATGAATATTTTCAAATTAGAAGGAAAAAATTATTTCACGTATAATATGGTTTTGAACATTTTTTTTACAATTCTAAGATTTTGTTTCTAATAATGTGAATATTTAATTTCATATACATGAATAAGTTTCACAAAGCCGTATGAGCAAAATTAAATAGGAGATGAAACTTTTTTATTGACCTGTTAAATTATTCACTAATATGTCGTTTATTAAAGTAAGTATTTTTTGGAGTAATAGTAAAGTGATTACTTAATAGTATATTTTTTAATATGTATAATATAAATATATGTTTGTTTAGAAGAGTATAATATAAATATATGTATGTGCTAATGGCCTGTGCCAATGTCCAGCCCATTTAGTTAGTTTGTCTTCTTCAGGCTTGCCCTCCCACGCCACGCTCCGATAGTTGTATTTGGCCACTGGCATGAGGAGTGCGGAGATGGAGTTCATGATGAGTCCACTTTTGAATGGGGGGAGTTTGTTTTAGCTGACAATGCAAGCTTTAGGCCTGTTGGCCGGGGGAACTTTGGCACCCAGCGAGGCAGGGGAGGCCCTGGGAGGACGGGGGGGCGAGGTAGAGGGAGGGAACCCTATAATCCCAATCAGAGCTGGCGCTGCAATGCGCAACAACAGAACCAGAACGTTTCCAGGGCACCAACAGAGGAAGTGACAGAGCCGGGAGTTCAGGTTGTGACAGTAGAAAAGCCCAGTGGTGATCTTGAAGGGGCAGATGGAAATCTATCAAAGAACAAGCGGGCTTCTGTGGAACATCAACCCAGCACGTCAGAGGAGGAACAAGTTGTGGGCGAGAAAGTAAATGATCACAACACGGGGGCGGTCATAGTGCAGGAGAAACAGGTTCTGGTCCCGCCGCTCCCCCCGGTTTATGTTTCACCACGCAAACACATTAAGAGGCCGAAGAATACTGGAAGTGACAAGGATGTGACCGGGAAGAGGGAGTCCCTCTCTTTTGAAAACATGGCTGAAAGTGATGCACCAACCAAGGAAGTTTTATCGGCGGGCTCCTCCGAGGAGTGCCGCCGGGCGCAATGAGTATTCTAAGTTAGAACTGCCGTGGTGCGGGCAACGCTGCGACAGTTCGAGAGCTTCGCGAGATCGCAAAGAATTTTTCCCCTACTCTTTTTTGTATTATCGAAACTCAAATTGATAGGACAAGAGTAGAGAAGCTAGCAGGAACTATAGGTTTTGGTAATGGCTATGCTGCTAGTAGTCAAGGTAGAAGTGGTGGTTTAGGGATTTTCTGGAATAATCCAATAAATATCGAGGTTCTTGGTGATTCGGTTTATCACATTGATTGCTTAGTACAAGATTCCGGGAGTGATCCGTGGAGAATGACCCTGATCTATGGTGAAGCCAAAACACATTTACTGGGATATAATGAAGGGGATAAGCACGTTGAGCAATATCCCGTGGGTTTGTTTGGGTGATTTCAATGAAGTCTTACGTCCGGAAGAACATGAAGGCATTGGGGAGCAAAGTAATGCTCAAATACAGGGTTTCCGAGATGCGGTGGACATGTGTATGTTAATGGATATAGGCTATCAAGGCCGGTTTTGGACTTATGAGAAGAAAGTGGTGGGAGGCACCTATACACGGGTTCAGCTGGACCGAGCCCTTTCCACGGCAGAATGGAACGAGAGGTTCCCAGCAGCCCACTTGAAACATTTATCAGCTGCAACTTCAGACCATTGTCCTATTCTGTTATGTCTCCATGAGGAAGTAGCAACATTTCATAAGAAAGATTTTAAGTATGAAGTAATGTGGGAGACGCATGAAACATGGAGTGACACAATCCTGGAGAGATGGCAGGCTGGGGGCATGGCGGAAGGGATGAATGAACTGCGTATGAAGTTGAAGGTTGTTTCCGCAGAATTGGGAACATGGAACAAGAACACTTTTGGTTCTGTTCGGAAGGAGATCAAAAGCCTGAAAGTTGAGCTTGAGAGATTGCAAAATGACCCAGCAAGGACTAGACCCACACATGTAGAGCTTAAAATAAATGAGAAGCTCATTGAAATGTACCACAGGGAGGAGCTTATGTGGCGGCAGCGCTCGAGGCTGGAATGGCTTTCGGCAGGAGATCGTAACACAAGATTTTTTTCACCTCCGAGCCAGCCAAAGGCGCAAGAGGAACATGATTAAGGCCCTAGCTAATTCACTGGGTGTTCTAACAGAGGATATGAATGAGTTGAAAGCAATGGTGAATGATTTTTACAAAACTTTATACACCACCGAAGGAGAAGAAGGAATTGATCAAGTACTTTCCAGTGTACCCGTCAAAGTTAACCAGCAAATGAATGAGATGCTGCTTGCGCCGTACAGCAAGGAGGAGGTCAAGACCGCACTCTTCCAGATGATCCCAACCAAGGCCCCGGGACCGGTCGGGTTTCCAGCTCATTTTTTTTCAACGGCATTGGGACATCTGTGGAGACGAGGTTACTAAATCGGTGCTCAGAATTGTGACAGGTGAGGAGGATGCAAGTTGTGTCAATGACACTGTACTAGTGCTTATTCCGAAGGTGCTGAATCCTACCCATCTTTCTCAGTATCGCCCTATTAGCTTGTGTAATGTAATTTACAAGATTGCGTCCAAAGTTGTTGCGAACAGGCTAAAGCTCATCCTCCCAGAAATTATATCAGAAGAGCAATCGGCGTTCGTATCAGGCAGGCTCATCACGGACAATATTATTTGTGCCTACGAGTGTTTGCATTTCATGAAAAGGAGCTGGGCCAAATCAAATAGCTACTGTGATTTGAAATTAGATATGATGAAGGCATATGATAGGTTGGAGTGGGATTATCTTCAGGCCATAATGGAGAAGTTGGGCTTTGCCCCCGCATGGATCCACACAGTGATGAGCATGGTTCGGTCAGTTTCTTTTTCAGTACTTTTTAATGGGGAGAAGTTAGAAGAATTTTCACCTACACGAGGTATCCGACAGGGAGATCCGATCTCCCCTTATCTTTTCTTAATTGCAGCAGAGGGCTTTTCGTGCCTTTTAAAAACCGGTTCTCAATTGTCCGTGCTTGAAGGGATTAAGGTGGCACCTACAGCTACATCTGTAAACTATCTCCTTTTCGCGGACGATAGCCTGTTGCTTTTTAAGTCAAGTGTTGAGGGAGCAGTGATGGTAACAAACCTATTGGAAACATATTGCAAGGCGTCTGGGCAACGAATTAACCATGAAAAGTCTTCCATATTTTTTAGTAAAAGGTGTCCACAAGCCAGGAGAGATGAGGTAAAGCAAATCTTAAATGTGCACAATGAATCTCTAAGTGAGAGGTACTTGGGCATGCCCACTGATGTTGGTCAATCAAAAATGGGCACTTTCAAATATTTGAGAGATAGAGTATGGGAAAAAGTGAGAGGGTGGATGGAAAAGCTATTATCTGCAGCAGGAAAGGAAGTGCTTATTAAAGCAGTAGCTCAAGCAATCCCAGTCTATTCCATGGCATGTTTCAGGTTACCTAGAGGACTATGCGATAAGGCAGTTTTGGTGGGGGAGTAAGCAAGGCAAGAGGAAACCGTGTTGGGTGTCATGGGACGTAATGACCAAGCCAAAACATCTCGGAGGTTTGGGTTTTCGAGATATAGAGATTTTCAACCTTGCACTACTAGCAAGGCAGGCATGGAGACTACTGGATGATCCCAATTCCCTTAGTGCAAGAATCTTGAAGGCAGCTTACTACCCAGACCGAGTAGTGTTAGAAGCAGAACTTGGTAACCAACCGTCCCAAATTTGGCGAGCAATATTAGACGGTAGAGACATTGTAAAACAAGGCATTATCCGAAGGATAGGTAATGGCCAGACTACTGAAATTTGGGAGAACAATTGGATTCCAAGGGTTGGGCCGATGCGGCCAATAACAACGCTAGTTGAAAACCCACCGATATTGGTTTCGGAGCTCATCGACACCACATCGGCGTCGTGGAAGGAGGACCTGATCCGTTCGGTTTTTTTTACCTTTTGATGCAAATGCAATTATGGCAATTCCGTTGTGCACTAGGAATGTGGATGACTTCTGGTCCTGGAGTGGCGACATAAGAGGGAGGTTTTCAGTCAAATCGGCTTATCAAATGATTTTGAACACCAAAGAACATAGAGAGAGCTGGTTAGAGGAGAATGCAGGAGCATCGGACATGAACAAGAGCAGCAATGCATCGACCTCACTGTAGCATATGAAGGTCCCGTCGAAACTAAAAAAATTCGCTTGGAGACTGGCGCAACAGTCGATCCCGACAGCTGTGTTAAACACATATACGGTTGGTATATTGTTGAGATATAGAGATATGGCTAGGAGGTAGTTTGTATGAGATATTCTTGTAACTATCTCCTCCTTTTCTTCTCTCTCAAGTTGTATCTTGATTCTCTCTTATCTTCTCTTGTAACCGCACCATGTAAAGCCATCTAGGGTTTTGGCTCCCTCCTATATAACATGAACACATCGCCCCTAGCAGGGCAAGACGTTTTACCGCTCGCACATGGTAATCAGAGCCCCTCTTCTTCAACTCATCTAGCTACCAAAAACCATCTGTGCCAAATGAAGGAAATATGCCCTAGAGACAATAATAATGTTATTATTTTATTTCCTTATATCATGATAAATGTTTATTATTCATGCTAGAATTGTATTATCCGGAAACATAATACTTGTGTGAATACATAGACAAACTAAACGTCACTAGTATGTCTCTACTTGACTAGCTCATTAATCAAAGATGGTTATGTTTCCTAACCATAGACATGTGTTGTCATTTGATTAACGGGATCACATTATTAGGAGAATGATGTGATTGACATGACCCATTCCATTAGCTTAGCACCCGATCGTTTAGTATGTTGCTATTGCTTTCTTCATGACTTATACATGTTCCTATGACTATGAGATTATGCAACTCCCGTTTGCCAGAGGAACACTTTGTATGCTACCAAACGTCACAACGTAACTGGGTGATTATAAAGGAGCTCTACAGGTGTCTCCAAAGGTAAATGTTGGGTTGGGGTATTTCGAGATTAGGATTTGTCACTCCGATTGTCGGAGAGGTATGTCTGGGCCCTCTCGGTAATGCACATCACATAAGCCTTGCAAGCATTGCAACTAATGAGTTAGTTGCGAGATGATGTATTACGAAACGAGTAAAGAGACTTGCCAGTAACGAGATTGAACTAGGTATTGAGATACCGACGATCGAATCTCGAGCAAGTAACATACCGATGACAAAGGGAACAACGTATGTTGTTATGCGGTCTGACCGATAAAGATCTTCATAGAATATGTAGGAGCCAATATGAGCATCCAGGTTCCGCTATTGGTTATTGACCAGAGACGTGTCTCGGTCATGTCTACATTGTTCTCAAACCCGTAGGGTCCGCACGCTTAAGGTTTTGATGACAGTTATATTATGAGTTTATAAGTTTTGATGTACCGAAGTTAGTTCGGAGTCCCGGATGTGATCACGGACATAACGAGGAGTCTCGAAATGGTCGAGACATAAAGATTGATATATTGGACGACTATATTCGAACACCGGAAGTGTTCCGGATGATTTCGGAGAAAACCGGAGAGCCGGAGGGTTACCGGAACCCTACCGGGAGAAGTAATGGGCCATATGGGCCTTAGTGAAGAGAGAGAAGGGCAGCCAGGGTGGGCCGCGCGCCTCCTCCTCCCCTGGTCCGAATTGGACTAGGAGAGGGGGGGCGCCGCCCCCCTTTCCTTCTCCCTCCCCACTTCCTTCCCCCTCCTGGTAGGAGTCCTACTCCTACTAGGAGGAGGACTCCTCCTTGGCGCGCCATAGGGCCGACCGGACTCCTCCCCTTGCTCCTTTATATACGGGGGCAGGGGCACCCCTAGACACACAAGTTGATCCACGTGATCGTATTCTTAGCCGTGTGAGGTGCCCCCTTCCACCATAATCCTCGATAATATTGTAGCGGTGCTTAGGCGAAGCCCTGCGACGGTAGTACATCAAGATTGTCACCACGCCATCGTGCTGACGGAACTCTTCCCCGACACTTTGCTGGATCGGAGTCCGGGGATCGTCATCGAGCTGAACGTGTGCTAAAACTCGGAGGTGCCGTAGTTTCGGTGCTTGATCGGTCGGGCCGTGAAGACGTACGACTACATCAACCACGTTGTGCTAACGCTTCCGCTGTCGGTCTACAAGGGTATGTAGATCGCACTCTCCCCTCTCGTTGCTATGCATCACCATGCTCTTGCGTGTGCGTAGGAATTTTTTTGAAATTACTACGTTCCCCAACACCAAAGCCGCCATGTCTTCCTCCTCCGGCGCTTCCCTCCCGGCTAGTCTCAACGGCCAAGTCACCGAGAAGCTATCCCGCACGAACTACGTGCTATGGCGCACGCAGATGATCCCCCAACTGTGTGGCGCCGGGGTCTTCGGCTACGTCAACGGCACCCAGCCGGAGCCGGCAAAGCTTCTCGTCACCACCGACAAGGAAGGCAAGCAGACTTCAACGCCCAACCCTCTCCACCCAATCTGGGTCCGGGAGGACCAGCAGGTCCTTGGCTACCTACTGGGCAACCTCACAAAGGAGGTGCTCCTCACGGTGACCACGGTCACCACCGCGGGCGCGCTCTAGACGACGCTCGCCGGCATGTACTCGTCACAATCGGTGAGTCGCATCAACAATATTCGCACCTCTCTCATCAATGCGCAGAAGAGCAACCTCTCCGTCGCCTCCTACTTCGCCACCATGCATGGCTACGCCGACGAGCTGGCCGCGGCGGGCAAGGCGATCCTCGACGACGAGCTCATCTCCTACATCATCCACGGGCTCGATGCTGACTACCAGCCTCTGATCTCTGCTCTGGACGCTCGCGTGACCCCTGTCACCCTCGACGAGTTGTTCGCTATGCTCTCCAACTTTGATTAGAGGATGGTGCACTTCCACGGGTCCAGCGGCGGCGGCTTCAAATCCTCCGCGAACTCGGCCTCTCGCGGTCGTGGCGGCTCCTCTCGGCGCGGCGGCTTCTCCCATGGCAGGGGGAGGTCCAATGGAGGCGGAAACGGCGGCGGCTCCAACTCCCGCAATGGCGGCGGGCGTTCTTCCTCCAACAACCGAACTCGTCGCGGCGGCGGCAACCCTCGCGCACGCCCTGATGCTCCTCAATGCCAGATATGTGGCAAGTTGGGGCACACGGCAAAAGATTGCTGGTACCGCTATGAAGAGGATGACGACTCCTCTCAAGATGATGACAAGGTGGCGGCGGCTGCAGATGGCTCCTACGGCATCGACACCAACTGGTATGTCGACAGCGGCGCCACCAACCACATCACCAACGAGCTCGAGAAGGTGACCACGAAGGAGAAATACCGCGGCAAGGACCAAATCCACACAGCTAGTGGTGAAGGTATGGAGATCCGTCACATTGGTCATTCAAGTTTTAGTACCCCTTCTCGTAAAATCCATCTTAGGAAAATTTTGCATGTTCCCAACGCCGACAAGAGTCTCCTTTCTGTCCATAGAATTGCCCTTGATAATCATGTTTTCCTTGAATTTCACCCTTATTTCTTTTTGATCAAGGATCAGGCGACGAAGAGCATCCTCTACCGAGGTAGATGTGTTCGTGGACTCTATCTGTTGATTCCGGAGCTTAGGAGACTAAATAAACAAGCTTGTGGTGCTATCAAGCTTTCATCCACACGATGGCATGATCGTTTAGGACATGCTTCTTTTTCTTTAGTTGAAAAATTTCTTAGAAAGAATAAGCTCCCGTTTGTTGGTGAGCGCAATATTGAAACTATTTGTGATTCTTGTCAATGAGCTAAGAGTCATCAGCTACCTTATCCTATTTCTACGAGTGTTTCTACCAAACCATTGCAATTAATCTTTTCCGCTGTGTGGGGTCCTGCCCCCACCTCAGTTGGTAGACATACATACTATGTGAGCTTCATTGATGACTATAGTAAATTCTCTTGGATTTATCTTCTCAAGAAACGATCCGATGTTTTTCAAGTTTTTAAAAACTTTCAAGCACTCGTTGAACGCCAGTTTGACAGCAAGATACTTGCTGTCCAATCAGACTGGGGCGGAGAATATGAGAAATTAAATCCCTTCTTTCAAACTCTTGGCATCTCTCACCATGTGTCATGCCCCCACGCTCACCAACAAAACAGGTCTGCCGAACGCAAGCACCGGCACATTGTTGAGGTCGGCTTAGCTCTTTTAGCTGGAGCCTCCATGCCTCTCAAATTCTGGGATGAAGCTTTTCTCACAGCCGTTCACATCATTAACATGCTTCCTAGTCGTGTTATCAATAACGAAACTCCGGTAGAACGGCTACTCCACACTAAACCTGACTACACGACACTTCGTGTTTTTGGGTGTGCATGTTGGCCAAATCTTCGTCCATATAATCAACACAAACTTATGTTTCGCTCAAAACAATGTGTTTTTATCGGGTATAGCGCTCAACACAAAGGCGTAAAATGCCTAGATGTATCCACCGGGCGCGTTTATATATCACGTGATGTTGTTTTTGATGAAACAAAGTTTCCCTTTGCTGATCTTCATCCCAACGCCGGTGCCTTGCTTCGCCAAGAAATCCTTCTCCTGCCATCCCATCTTCTCGGCCTTGATCAAGGGGGAAATGCTTGTGATGATTCAATGCTGACTAACCCTCCTAATGGTGCACATGAGTCCTCTTGTGATGTTGCAGGAACAAACAGTGAGAAAAATGATGAAGAAATCGAGCAGAATAATGAAGAAATTGGCCCCCAAGTGCCATATTTGCTGTGTCTAGAATTGGGGAGCAGATCCTCCTTGGGATCGTCGCCGAATCAGCAGCAGGGCAGCAGATCTGCGCCTGGATCAGCGCCGGCAGACGTGTCAGACCCGACAACAGTAGAATCTGCCGCCCGCACGGGCTCCCGTGGCTCCGCGCACGCCACGCACCAGCTCTCGGGTGGCGGCAGTCCTCCGTCGGCCCCGCTCCAATCGCCAGGCTCCACGTGGCGACGTCCTGATGGCTCGGGCGGTCCGCGGTTTCCTGTCGAACCGCGCTGCTACAAGCGGCGCGCCCAGGTGCAGCCGACCAACGCGGGGCCCGGCGCTGAGCCATCCAGCCAGGTGGGCGCGGGCTTCGGTGCTAATTCGCGTGGCCCCGCGCAATCATGCGCCCATGATGAGCCGGCTGGCCACCTAGGATCCTCTGCGGCAGAAACAGCTTCTCTGTTGCATGCTGGAGACACAGAAGATCCGGCGCGGGTACCGAGCGGATCTACCTCGGGATCGCCTGCACCAGCAACTCTGTGCATGATTCTGGATTTTCTGCACCGGCTGATTCTGTGGCGGAATCTCGGCGCCTCACACGGCTGCAAAAAGGTGTAACTCAACCTCTTAATTACAAACATATGAGTAAATATGGTCTAGTCTGCTCTACAGATGAACAAGCTGAACCAAGGACTCTGGATGAGGCATTCGGAGATGAAAGATGGAGAAAAGCAATGATGGAAGAATATGTGGCACTAAAGAAAAATAAAACATGGAATTTGGTTCCCACACGGCAAGGTAAAAATCTTATAGATTTCAAGTGGGTGTTCAGAGTTAAAAGAAAATCTGATGGAACTGTTGACAGATACAAAGCTAGGCTTGTTGCAAAAGGGTTTAAACAAAGATATGGTATTGATTATGAGGATACCTTTAGCACCGTCAGACTTAAAAGGAGCCAACAGTTGGTTCCATCGGTAATTGTTCATGTCATCCCAGACATCATCTAGAATAAGTAAAACCCTCTTTGATTTGACATGGCTCTTCAAGTTCTCCTGAAGTTTCACAAAGCAGTTTATGTCTTCACACCTTTCTTGAGAAACAAAGTTTAACATATCCCTTGTCAGCCCCATTTCGTCAAAGTTGCGAGACACCCAAATCCATATTTTGTAATCAAATTGATTTTCAGTTTTTGGATCATTGTATGCAAGTTGAGCCAGAGTTGTCTTTCCAACACCTGCAGTCCCTACAATAGGCAGAACAGTTAAACTGTGATATTTGTCTTCTGTCATTAACAACTCCATGATGGAGTTCTTCTCTACAACTCTCCCATACACTTCCGTTTGAACAAGACTTGATGTTTTGGGGCGTTGATCTGATATTGTACTTCGGTGGTGATCTGAACCTGAAGAAAAGTCTGATCCATGTAGATTGAAAATCTCATGCACTTTTGCTCGGATGTCTTGTAACTGACCAGTTATTTTTTGTATCCTATTGGATATCTCGACCTTGTCCCAAGGGGTGTGTGTGCTAGGTGCGTTGATTTCTGCTAGCTCCTTATCCCGTCTCCTTCTTTTTCTGCTAGATGAAGGCATCACATCTGCAATAGCATCACCATTGCTACAGTGGAAAAAACATGAACTGGCTATTAGAACCACATTGGGACCATAATGAAATCTCAAGTACTCCCTCCGTTCCCAAATATATGACGTTTTGGTAGTTTAATTTGAACCACCAAAACGTCATATACTCCCTCCGTTCCTAAATATAAGCCTTTTTAGAGATTTCAATGCGAACTACATACAGATGTATATAGACATACTTTAGAGTGTAGATTCACTCATTTTGCTCCGTATGTACTTCATATTGGAATCTCTAAAAGATTTATATTTAGTAATGGAGGGAGTATTTAGGAACAGAGAGAGTAGAGGTAAATAAACGACTCAAATCTCAACACTTGGGGTAGTCTCTAGTTTCTGTTGGGCTATGCCAGTTTAATTAACATAATATTATTGTTTTTAACAAACATAGAGAGTTTCTGAATTTTGCAGGCTATCCAAATGGCTGCCTATTGAATGTGTATTTGCTGCTTACTGCAGCGTGTGGTAGTACCGAGTACTCTGGCTCTGGGTGCATCCAGTCAGACGGTGGCTTGATTTGTTCAGCCATTTGGATACGAGTCTAGCAATAAGAGAGTAAATAGTGAAGACTATCACAATTGGCAGAACTACAACTTATTTCGATTGCCAAAAACTTACTCCCCCCATTCCAATGAATAAGGCGTGCATGCTTTCCAAAATCAAACTTTGACTGTAAATTAGTTAAAATGTATATTTTTGTGACTTAAAATTATACCATCGAAAACTTCTTTCCAATATGAATAGAACGACATCATTTTTATCATAAATAAACCACATTTGGTTTGTCTAATTTATGGTCAAAGTTTACTTTTAGGATGCGTGCGCGACTTATTCATTGGAATGGAGGAGCGACTTCCAAAAGAAAGTACCCTACTTCTACTTGTCGTTGAGAGTGAAATGCATAAAACCACCACAATATAAATCGTGACAAAATGTATCACACACTTTTGACAGGGGACAAACACTAATGGGGGTTGAGCATGTTCCTCCTCGCTCTTCCCTCCTTCCCTTCTCCCCTCTCCCGGTCGCTCTTCTTGTGCATGGGCCCGATCTGGTCACTGGCAACCAGTAATCCGGTGCCACCGACGGGTCTGGTCCTTCCTCCCCCTTCCCTCCTCCCCCAGCTCCTGTCCATCCCTCATCTGGTCCGGTCGCAATTCACATTAGCTGTCGGCCCCCTTTGCCAGCTCAACCTCTTAGATTGACAGCGGCTCGCAGGAGTGGCCATGCTGTTGTGCGCTCCTATGGGAGGGATGAAGACGAAGGAACGAGAGGCTGGGAACGAAGGTCAGTCAGTGGCGCACGAGGGCATCATAAGGAAGAATTGCCTAATAAGGATGAAATTATTGGTCTTGCTTCTATTGTTGTACCTCCTACTGATCCACTAGAACAATATCTGTAGACCATGAAAATGATTTGCATATGCATGAAAGAAATGAAATAGATAGAATCTTGTTCGAACAACAACCTCTGCTTAAGCACAATTTGCCTATTGAAACTTAGGAGGTCCTCCTCCACCTAAAGGTGATCCTGTGCTTGAATTACAACAGTTACCTAACACTTTGAAATATGCTTATCTTGATGAAAAGAAGATATATCTTGTTATCATTAGTGCTAACCTTTCAGAACATGAAGAAGAAAGATTATTGAAAGTTCTAAGGAAGCACCGAGCTGCTATTGGATATACTCTTGATGATCTTAAGGGCATCAGTCCCACTCTATGTCAGCACAAGATTAATATGGAACCTGATGCTAAACCCATTGTTGATCACCAACGTCGGTTAAATTCGAAGATGAAAAAAGTGGTAAGAACGGAAGTCCTGTCCATTGTGTCGCTAAGAAAGGAGGTATTGCTGTTGTTCCTAATGATAAAAATGAACTTATTCCACAAAGAATTGTTGCAGGCTATAGAATAGTAATTGATTTTAGAAAATTAGACAAAGCAACTAGAAAAGATCATTACCCTCTGCCTTTCATTGATCAAATGCTAGAAAGATTATCTAAGCACACACATTTTTGCTTCCTTGATGGATATTCTGCTTTTTCACAAATACCTGTTTCTCAACCTAATCAAGAAAACACCACCTTTACTTGTCCTTTTGGAACTTATGCTTATAGATGTATGCCTTTTGGTTATGCAATGCACCTGCTACCTTTCAAAGATGTATGACTGCTATATTCTCTGACTTTTGTGAAAAGATTGTTGAGGTTTTCATGGATGACTTTTCTGTTTATGGGAAGTCTTTTGATGATTGTTTAAGCAATCTTGATCGAGTTTTGCAGAGATGTGAGCAAACAAATCTTGTCTTGAATTGAGAGAAGTGTCACTTTATGGTTAACGAAGGTATTGTTTTGGGCCATAAAATTTCTGAAAGAGGTACTGAGGTGGACAAAGCTAAGGTTGATGCAATTGAGAAAATGCCATGTCCTAAAGATATCAAAGGTTTTCGTAGTTTCCTTGGTCATGCTGGTTTCTATAGGAGGTTTATCAAAGACTTTTCTAAAATTTCTAGGCCTCTTACAAATCTTTTGTAAAAGGATATTCCTTTTGTTTTTTATGATGATTGTTTAGAAGCCTTCAAAACACTCAAGAAAGCCTTAATTTCTGTACCTATTGTTCAACCACCTAATTGGAACTTGTCTTTTGAAATTATGTGTGATGCTAATGATTATGCTGTTGGTGCTGTTCTAGGACAAAGAGTTGATATGAAACTGAATGTTATTCACTACGCAAGTAAAACTCTAGATCAGTGCACAAAGAAATAATGCTACTACTGAAAAAGAATTTCTAGCAGTGGTGTTTGCTTGTGATAAATTTAGATCCTATATTGTAGATTCAAAAGTAATTGTTCACGCTGATCATGTTGTAATAAAGTTCTTATGAAAAAGAAAGATGCCAAACCTAAGCTTATTCAATGGGTTCTCTTGCTACAAGAATTTGATTTGCATATCACTGATAGAAAAGGAGCGGAGAACCCTGTGGCTGATAGCTTGTCTAGGCTTGAACATATTCTTGATGACCCACAACCTATTAATGATAGCTTTCCTGATGAGCAGTTAGCTGCAATAATGTTTCTCATAACACTCCTTGATATGCTGACTATGCTAATTATATTGTTGCTAAATATTTACCACCTAGCTTTACATACCAACAAAAGAAAAAAAATTCTTCTATGATTTAAGACATTACTTTTGGGATGACCCACATCTTTATAAAGAAGGAGTAGATGGTATTATTAGACGCTGTGTACGTGAGCATGAACAGGGACAAATCCAATGGAAATGTCACTCCGAAGCTTATGGGGGACATCATGCGGGAGACGGAACTGCTCATAAGGTATTGCAATCTGGGTTTTATTGGCCTACTCTCTTCAAGGATGCTCGTAAGTTCATCTTATCTTGTGATGAATGTCAAAGAATAGGTAATGTCGATAAGCGTCAAGAAATGCCTATGAATTATTCACTTGCTGTTGAACCATTTGATGTTTGGGTATTTGATTACATGAGACATTTTCCTTCTTCTAATGGGTATACTCATATTTTGGTTGTTGTTGCTTATGTTACTAAGTGGGTAGAAGCTATTCCAACTAGTAGTGTTGATCACAACACCTCTATTAAAATGCTTAAAGAAGTTATTTTCCAAGGTTTGAGTCCCCAGATATTTAATGACTGATGGTCGTTCACACTTTATTCATAGTGCTTTCCGTAAAATGCTTGCCAAGTATGATGTTAACCATAGAATTTCATCACCCTATCATCCTCAGTCTAGTGGTCAAGTTGAACTTAGCAATAGAGATTAATCTGACAAAAGACTGTAAATAGGTCCCGGAAGAATTGGTTTAAGAAATTAGATGATGCACTTTGGGCTTATAGAACAGCATATAAAAATCCTATGGGTATATCTCCTTATAAAATGGTTTATGAAAAAGCTTGTCATTTTCCTATTGAGTTAGAACATAAAGCTTACTGGGCAATTAAAGAACTCAACTATGATTTCAAACTTGCTGGTGAGAAGAGGTTATTTGATATTAGCTCATTAGATGAATGGAGAACCCAAGCTTATGAAAATGTCAAGTTATTTAAAGAAAAAGTTAAAAGATGGCATGATAAAAGAATCCAAAAGCGTGAGTTTGAAGTTGGAGAATATGTTCTTTTGTACAACTCTCGTTTCAGATTTTTCGCAGGAAAACTCCTCTCCAAATGGGAAGTACCCTATGTTATCGAGGAGGTTTATCGATCTGGAGCTATCAAAATAAATAATGCCAAAGGTACTAACCCGAAGGTTGTTAATGGGCAACGAATAAAACATTATATTCCAGGTACGCCCATTAATGTTGAAAGCAATATTATCCAAACTATGACATCAGAAGAACACATAAAAGAAACCTTCTGGAAAACTCCGGAATCATGAAAAAGAGGAGGTACGTGATACGGTAAGTAAACGGACTTCAAAAATCCACAAAAATATTTACTGTCCATTTTGGAATGTAAAAAAAATAAGGAAAATAAGAAACAACCAGGAAGGCACCCCTGGTGGGCACAAGACACGAAGGAGCACCTGGCTTGCCAGGCGCGCCCAAGTGGGTTGTGCCCACCTCGGGTACTTTCCGGGCTTCCTTTTTCTTTCGTTTGCTTGTTTCCCAAGATAAAAAAGTCTTTATATACCCCCCCCCCCCGAACCTATTGACCATCGCATCGCGGAGAAATCTTTTTTTTTCTTTTCTTGCTATTTTTCGGTCATATCTGTGGAGCCAGGCATCATGTCTTCTTCTTCCTCCAACAACGTGGAAGAGGATGCTTGGTTGATAAAGATCGAGCTGAAGAGAGAAGGAACCCGTAGAAGCCGTCAAAGGGGACAAGAGCAAGGAGGCTTTGGTTCATAATAAAGTTTATTTTGACTTTTGTTTTCTCTACTATCTTGTTCAATAAAAAGAAAGGAAATAAATGAAAAATATCATATGCTAATCTTATGGTAAGTAATGACATCACATAAGGAAAAGTATAAGTAGAAAATTTTATTGGAGATTGACAAACATAGCATTGGTCAATGATGCAATTCATGAAAGAATTAATAAGGGAAGAGAAGATTCACATGCAAATATACTATCTTGGAAATCTTTTGTGATTGTGAGCCCCCATCAAAATATTATATGCCAAAATTGTTGAGGTTGGACAAGGAAGACAACGTAATGATTTATGTTTGTTCATATTCACATAGAAGTTATATTGTCATAGATCCTTTATCATTTGGTGCTTGCCCCCCCCCCCATATTTGCTAGCTAAAAATTCCGCACTAAGTAGAGATACTACTTGTGCATCCAAAAATCCTTAAACCCAAATCTTATTTTCAAGATTCCACCATATCTACCTAAGGATTGAGTAAGATCCTTTATCATAGATCCTTTATCATTTGGTGCTTGCCCCCCCCCCATATTTGCTAGCTAAAAATTCCGCACTAAGTAGAGATACTACTTGTGCATCCAAAAATCCTTAAACCCAAATCTTATTTTCAAGATTCCACCATATCTACCTAAGGATTGAGTAAGATCCTTTATCATAGATCCTTTATCATTTGGTGCTTGCCCCCCCCCCATATTTGCTAGCTAAAAATTCCGCACTAAGTAGAGATACTACTTGTGCATCCAAAAATCCTTAAACCCAAATCTTATTTTCAAGATTCCACCATATCTACCTAAGGATTGAGTAAGATCCTTCAAGTTGTCATCGGTGCAATAAGGCAATAAAAATTGCTTCTAAAAGTGTTAGATCATTTAGTGTAAGAGAAAATTGAGCGTTGTACGAACTTGTGAGGGCAAAGAATAAAAGCGACAGACTACATAATAAAGGTTGCTATCATAAGGGGCAATATAACGTGACGTTCTTTTGCACTAAGGGATTGAGCATACAAACAAAAAGCGCATGGCAACCTCTGCTTCCCTCTACGAAGGGCCTATCTTTTACTTTATGTATTTACTTTTTATGCAAGAGTCAAAGTTCTTCTCTCTATTCCTTTTTATTTTATCTTTTGGAAAGCATCATGTGGTGAGCAAAGATCTAGGCACATATATCCAGTTGGATATGGATAGCATGAGTTATTAATGTTGACATCACCCTTGAGGTGAGTACATTGGGAGGCGAAATTATAAGCCCCTATCTTTTTATGTGTCCGGTTGAAACGTTTTGCTCATGTGTATGCAGTGAGTGTTAGCAATCATAGAAGACTATATGATGGTTGAGTATGTGGACTTGCCTAAGGCTCCGATACGTGACCCTTCCTGGAAAAAAATGATGAATTGTAGTTGCAAAGTTTACTGTGAACATAGTTTGTTGGTTTCCAATAGAGTTTATGCTTTATACCTCGATGTTGTGATGAATTGTTACTTATTCATGAGAAGTCCATGATAAAAGTTTTATGTTTAAGATTGTTGTTGTTATAATAATTTACATGATGCTTCTATGTCCGTATTTTGTTTTTGTTGACACCTCTCTCTCTAAGCATGTGGACATATTTTTTCGATTTCGATTTTCGCTTGAGGACAAGCGAGGTCTAAGCTTGGGGGAGTTGATACGTCCATTTTCCATCATGTTTACCTACCATTATTTATAATGTTTTTATGCATAATAATGCTTTTTGGAGTAATTCTAATGCTTTTTCTCTCATAATATGCAAGGTTCACACAAAAAGGGAGAATTCCGGCAGCTGGAAATCTGGACCTGAAAAAGCTACGCCAACCTACCTATTATGCACAACTCCAAATGAGCTGAAACTTCACGAGGAATTTTTATGGAATAAATAAGAATTATTGAAGTGAATAACCACCAGAGGGGGCCCACCAGGTGGGCACAACCCACCTGGGCGCACCAGGGAGCCCAGGCACACACTGGTGGGTTGTGCCCTCCTTGGCCCACCTCCGGTGCCCATCTTCTGGTATATAAGTCATTTTGACCTAGAAAAAAATACAAGGAAGACTTTCGGGATGGAGAGCCGCCGTCTCGAGGCGGAACTTGGGCAGGAGCACTTTTGCCCTCCGGCGGAGCGATTCTGCTGGGGGAACTTCCCTCCCGGAGGTGGAAATCATGGTCATCATCATCACCAACAACTCTCCCATCTTGGGGAGGGCAATCTTCATCAACATCTTCACCAGCACCATCTCCTCTCAAACCCTAGTTCATCTCTTGTGTTCAGTCTTTGTACCGAAACTATAGATTGGTACTTGTGGGTGACTAGTAGTGTTGATTACATCTTGTACTTGATTACTATATGGTTTATTTGGTGGAAGATTATATGTTCAGATCCATTATGCTATTTAATACCCCTATGATCATGAACATGTTTATCACTTGTGAGTAGTTGCTTTTGTTCTTCAGATCACGGGAGAAATCATGTTGCAAGTAATCATGTGAACTTGATATGTGTTTGATATTTTGATGGTATGTATGTTGTGATTCCCTTAGTGGTGTCATGTGAACATCGACTACATGACACTTCACCATATTTGGGCCTAAGGGAATGCATTGTGGGGTATTTATTAGATAATGGGTTGCGAGAGTAACAGAAGCTTAAACCCTAGTTTATGCGCTACTTCGTAAGGGACCGATTTGGATCCAAAAGTTTAATGCTATTGTTAGAATTTATTCTTAATACTTTTCTCGTAGTTGCGGATGCTTGCGAGGGGGTTAATCATAGTAGGAGGTTTGTTCAAGTAAGAACATCACCTAAGCACCGATCCACCCACATATCAAATTATCAAAGTAGTGAACACAAATCAAACCAACATGATGAAAATGACTAGATGAAATTCCCGTGTACTCTCAAGAATGCTTTGCTTATCATAAGAAACTGTTTTGGCCTATCCTTTGCCTCAAAAGGATTGGGCTACCTTGCTGCACTTTTGTTACTATTACCGTTACTTGCTCGTTACAAATTATCTTGCTATCAAACTACTCGCTACTTATAATTTCAGTGTTTGCAGAGAATACCTTGCTGAAAACCACTTGTCATTTCCTTCTACTCCTCATTGGGTTCGACACTCTTACTTATCGAAAGGACTACTGTTGATCCCCTATACTTGTGGGGCATCACTCCTTCATAGCCACGTCCTACTCCTCCTTCTCAGCACATCCTCCATCATTGATGCAAGCTCGGCGGCGCGACATGCCTCCTCTGCAGTGCATCGTTCCTAGACGGCGCGCATCTCATCTTGGATCTTCGCTCGATGCTTAGGCATGAGCATCTTATTATAAGTAATCTTCTGCCAAACCATGGCGGGCGACGAGCTTGGATTGGGAATGGAAGAGGGAGAGGAAGGAGTAGTGGTGACATGAAAGAGACGGAAAGGAGGGAACATCGGTGGCACGGAAGAAAGGGAGAGGAGGGAACAACGATAGCACATTAGAGAGGGAAAGGAGGGAGCGGCGGTGGCACGGAAGAAAGGGAGAGGAGGGAGCAATAGTAGCACAGAAGGGAGGGAGAGGAGGGGAATGTGGATGAGACTAGGGCTGCCTCGCCGTCTAGCTTAAATAGGCGGATTAGGTCTCTCAGGCGGTGCACCGGAGCGGCACCATGAATGCATCCTCATCGAACATGACTAATGTGTTTTGGCACGGGCCCCGCATGTTAGTCTGGCATGGCGGATGCATTCAGGGCTCCCCATATCTGCCCCACATAAGGGTTGGGTTTGGGGGTGTCGGACAACACGAACGTTTGGGTTGGGGTATATATAGGGGGTTTATCTGTGAGTGGGCAATGACCGGGCCGGGTCGTCCGCCCGAACATATATGGCGTGTTTGGTTGCCTTCATACAACCAACCAGGACCATGCGGTGCAAAAATGGCCCATTTGGTAGCCTGTATTCCACCTGATTCTTGGTCCGCATGAACCTTAAAGCACCTCCGGGTTCAGTGATACATCCATTTTGCATCATGTTTTTCTACTGTTATTTATTGTGTTTTTAATCAATACAACCCATGTTCCTTTATATAAGGTGTATTTATTTTTTGATAAAATTCCAGAATGTAAGGTGAATTTCTTCTAATTCCTCATAATTCCCTTGTTAGCCCTTCAGAAAAAGGGAAAGTATCTCTCTCGTGATTGTCTGTATCTCTTCTTGTAGCAAAACAAGAAAAGTATCTCTCTATTGATTGCATGTATCTCATACTTTCCTTGACTAACTGATTTACTTGCCACTAACCAATAAATTTACCAAGGGTAATTTCGTCCTAACATGTCTATAATTCTATGACTTGGTCACCGTGTCGAAAATAATACACCTTACATAAAGGAACGGAGAGTATAACACTTTGTGGAGCAATTCTAATGCCTTTTCTCTCTTAATATGCAAGATTTATATGAAGGGGGAGATTGCCGGCAGTTGGAATTCGGGATCTGAAAAAGCTATGTCAGAGATACCTATTCTGCACATCTCCAAATGAGCTGAAATTTCACGAAGATTTATTTTGGAATAAATAAAAAATATTGGAGAAAATAAGTACCAGAAAAATATTGGTACCCGTGGGTTGCTAGTAGTGTTGATTACATCTTGTAGTTGATGCTAGTTGATTTATTTGGTGGAAAATTATATGTTCAGATCTATTATGCTATTCAATACTCCTCTGATCTTGGACATGAATATGATTTGTGAATAGTTACTTTTGTTCTTGAGGTCATGGAAGAAGTCTTGTCATAAATAATCAGATGAATTTGGTATTCGGTCGATATTTTGATGATATGCATGTTGTTGATTCCCTTAGTGGTATATGTAAACGTCGATTACATGATACTTCACAATTTTTGTGCCTAAAGGAATGCATTATGAAGTAGTAATTAGATGATGGGTTGCTAGAGTGACAGAAGTTTAAACCCTAATTTATGCGCTATTCAGTAAGGGGCTGATTTGTATCAATATGTTTAATGTTATGGTTAGATTTATCTCAATTCTTTTTTCGTAGTTGCTGATACTTGCGAGAGGTGTTAATCATAAGTGGGAGGCTTGTTCAAGTAAGAACAACACTCAAGCACCGTTCCACTCACATATCAAATTATTAAAGCAGCGAATGCGAATCAAACAAACATGATGAAAATGACTAGATGAAATTCCCGTGTGTCCATAAAAACGCTTTGCTTATTATAATAGACTATTCCGGCCCATCCTTTGCAACAAAAAGGATTGAGCTACCTTGATGCATCCTAATTAATATTGTCACTTGTTACAAATTATCTTGCTATCAAACTATCTATTACCGATAATTCCAGTGTTTGCAGAAAATATCTTGCTGAAAACTGCTTGTCATTTACTTCTGCTTCTCGTTGGGTTCGACACTCTTACTTATCAAAAGGACTACGATTGATCCCCTATACTTGTGGATCATCATTCAGCTATGGAGAAATGCCCGAATCGGCCGGTCTTTGCCAGCCAGGCCCGAGCCATACAGTCGAGCTGGCGTGGCTAGGTCTCCTGGAGCAGTTACATGTGTGAGGCGATGCAGGATGGATGCGAGATGTAGGTGAGTTTTGTGTGTCACGTACTCATATGTAATTGTTAACTCTTAATCACGTCTAGTGTGTGCAACCAAACACCGAACAGTGCATCAGCCGAGCCAATGCATGCCAACCAAACACTAGACAAAAATTCCCCCCTAATGCAGCCAGCCTATATGTTGACCTTTTTTTCAAATAGCCTATATGCATTCTACCAAACAACATGCACAAAATGGTTTCTGCTAGTGGCGAATCTTGAAAGAAAATGAAGGGGGGGGGGGGGTGTCAATGTTAATGGTGTGAAGAAAAAGCCACTAACTCTTAACTTTTTTAGTTCAAATAAGCTTAAAATTTGGATGCGAGGCTAGGTTCAATTGTAGTAAAAAAATCCTATTTTTGAAGGGGGGGCTCGAGCCTGTTGAAGCACCCTTAGATTCGCCACTGGTTTCTCCATCTAATCGGTCGTGTCCAACTAAGTCACGGATAAAGAACATACCCAGTTCATAGAAACTCTCATAAGATGGGATTTGAGGAGGGATTATAGGATAGTTTTATTATGCAAAATGCAATGCAGAGATGCTAGTTGGAACCCAACTAAGTCACGGATACAAGAAGACAAAAATCTATGCGCCACGGCTGTAACGGACGCCACCACCAAGGAGCTGCTCGCCTGCAAGTGCACCTCGTCATGGAGCTGTGCGAGGGTCAATTTGGGAAAATCTCCAGTCACGGCTCGACGTACACGCGTACTGCAGTGCCACCAATCGCCGCTCTGAATCAGCGGCAATGCGCCACGGCTGGGCCGGTGCCCGGTGGCGTGGCAGATGCATGCCCGCAGGCCGCACAGTTGCTCACGGAGACGGGCTCGATCCCACACAGACGACACACCAGCATTAGCGGAGGCGGCGCTCGCGGTGCATCCATGCCCATCAGCCTCGGCGCGAGAAGATTGCCTGGCGTCGCACCAGGCCGAAGGGAGTAGGTATTTAAAAGATGGTATTAAAATGGTACTCCCTCCTCCGTCACATAATATAATTTTTTTTGATTGTAACAACATCTTATATTATGAGATTAGAGGAAATAGTTTTTTGTCAATCAAAATAAAATGATAGTTTTTGCGGGACAAAAACGTCAATTACGGTAGTTTTACGCTATTTACCCAGCAATAAGATGTGTGATGATGATGACTTTGCTGTAGTATTGTAGTTTTTTGAACAATACTCCCTCCGTTCCGAATTACTCAGAGGTTGAGGTGATCTCCATCCTTTAAAGAAATAGTGTCACAGATCGTTTGGTCAACTTGTCTAGAGCGAAGCATCTGACCGATGTGTGATTGCAAGGTGCTCCAGAGGCTCTGGTAGATCTTAGAGACAAGTGCATTTTTCGTTCCTCAACTTATCACGAAGCGTGGCTTTCATCCTTGAATTTTTTTTTGTGCAACTTTCGTCTCGCAACTCACTTAGTCCATGTGACAGTGTCCTGAACTAGGGGGCACCAATCTAGTTGGTCCATCGTTCGTGGCCGGATTCAAGGCCCGCTATCTCATAAGGAAGGACCCTGGAAGCCTCAAGCTATGGCGTGGTGAAGCTGGATTTTGCCAAAGACTTGGCGTGCACTTCAAGATTGTGTCGGCCGTCTACATGTGTAACCGATCATGTGTAACTCTAGATACCCCCAGTGTCTATATAAACTGATGGGTTTAGTCCGTAGAGGCTAGATTCATCCTTATACACCTTAAGGTTAGAACACATATGATCTCAAGGTAGATCAAGCCTGCACTCGATACATCATCATCAATATAATCAAAGTAGGACGTAGGGTGTTACCTCTTCAAGAGGGACCGAACCTGGGTAAGTATTGTCCCATTTGTCTCTTGTTACCCATCGATCTGAGGTCCATAGCTCGGGGCGCCCTACCTGAGGTCTGCCAGTTTTTGTACCGACACCCTGACAACGGTATTCAAAAGTCAAACCTGGCTTTAACACTTTTTTTGCGATAACCGCAGTTTTGACCTTATGTCACATGATTTTGGCCACATCGTCACTGTAAGATGGCATAGGGTCGCATGTTATTGAGTTTAATATCTCTCTCTCCGATCCGTTGGCGTTGCTCCAGTGAGTGACAGGAGCATCTCCACCCACTTTGAAAATGCACTACGTGATGCAGAGAGAAAGGTCGTGATGCTACTCTAGGAGGTCGGTGATGGGAGCAGCTCCTCCCGCTTTAGATGGTCAACATGAAAGTTGAGGTGACGATAGGACAATAGGTGGCAGATCGGATCTAAACCGGCAGGGGGGGGGGGGAGGAAATGAGCACAATTCGCTGAGGTCCAATCCCAAATCCTTGGGGCATTCCCCTTACAGTGATGATGTGATAGAAATCATGCGAAAAGTCAAAACCGGATTTGACAGAGTAATACTCATGTTAGGCACTAATTCTACTGAAATACCCTTTGGTTCCTGCGTGCACCTCATATGGAAATAATAATAATAATAGTTAAAAAAGTCAAAAAAGATTGGAAGTTTTCTAACAATAAACTTTGACTTTCTTTTGCACTAGTATATAAATTTTCACGAATAGAAAACCAGTGTTGACTTCATGGAAACAAAAGAAAATTTATTTGCTATTATAGGTCACTATTCACACTATTTTGACCGAAAATTTTGTCTTTTTTTGTAAGAAGTCAACGAGATTTTTTTTCTTTTGGTACAATTCTTTTACCAGTATAATGGAAGGTCAAATTTATTTCAAACTTTTTTTCAAAATTTGTTGACTTTTTATTTAATTACTACTTTTTCATATAGGATGTATATACACTCATAGATCAAAAGTTCATGTCCCTAATTCTACATGATAATTAAGAGTTACTTGGGAAAACTGTATCCACCAAGTTCCCATGTGGGTAATATTTTGCACGCAGAAGTCTTGCACATAGTGAATCTGGTGATGTTAGGAGTCGCATATTTTCCATTGCAATGAGGCCCTATAAGCGGAAATACATGTGATTATGGAGGGAGTAAGTCTTACTATCCAACGCTCAAATCTCCCCGTTCAGCTTCAATCGGATTGTGCGGTTGCTCTTACCGCACTTGCTAATGGGTCTCTGGACAAGTTAGCATATGGTCACCTCTTAATGGAGATTAAAGGTTTAATGGATAATAGGGTGTTTGTTCCAGTAAAAATTTCTCGTGACCAGAATAGGGTTGCACATAGCTTAGCAAACTATGGTAGATATGGGGATAGCACTGCGTGCTGGCTTAACCAATTCCCTCCTTTTATTTTCAAACTCGTTGCTAAGGATTGTAACTCTGTGATCTTGGAATAAAATACCCTATTTCCCTCGCAAAAAAAAAAGATATGTGGTCAAAACAATGACACATTAAGTCAAAATCGGGTTTGACCGATGAATACCACTATGAGGGACTAACTATTCCTGGTGTTAAGAGTTGAGGTACGATGATTACACCAAAAAAAGTTCATTGATGAAAGCCACACTTCGCAATTAGTTGAGGGACAAAAAATGCACTTTACTCTAGTCTAGATCTTATGGCCACTCATTGTATCACTATTACCTAAGTTCCCACTTGTGCGAAAAGAAAAGTATTCTGTTTTAGGTACCTTGACGAAGGGTTTGGGAGATGCCCTGCAGGTTTCTTCGTACAAGTCAGGGAATGCTCCTTCTCTAAATGTTTCTTCATAGATGATGTACCGTTGGTCTTCGAATCGCACTTGAACTCATTGCCACATTGATTACATGCTGCTTTGACGGGCTTTCCGTTAACCCTTTCTTTTACCGTAAAGTGTACCCAGACCACGGACCGTGATTGGCCAACACTGTTACTCGGTGTATCGTCATCGCCCCTGGATATCTCATTGACTTGCTCAGCTCCATGTATGCCTGCGGGCTTGTTTCTTGTAACTGTACCGAAAGAAACAAGGACCGGAAATTAAAGCATGTCCGATCTTGATCATATAAGTAAAATCAACCTTTTTGTTTTTTGCGAAAATCAATCAAACTGAAGATTACTAACACGCATAAATCATTTTTGTTTGACCAAACAGCACAGATAAATCAGATCTAGTGGGATTTTGCTTACCTCCTTGGACCTGCTGTTGGAGCCTGTAGTAGTCGAGGTCGTCGACCACGTCATCGGCGTCGTAGAGAAGCTCCTTGACATGAGCGAGAGCCCGGGACAGCGGCCTGTTCTCAGCCGCCCTCCCCTTCACAGAAGCCACCACCACCATCTCGACTCTCTCCACCTCCGACTGGAGCCTCTCGACTTCGTCGGCTAGTCCGACTTGGCGAATCCAGGCTTCCATCTTGTCCATCAGGAGAGTCGCAAGGATGGTCTGCACCAGCCATGCAATCGCGGCCTCCAGGGAAGAGTATCCCGCCGGCTCCATCATCAGATCCGGCAGGAGCAGGTCTCGAGCTCTGAGTCAACGAAGGAAGGAGGGGGAGTTCAGCGTGTGGAAAGGGGAGCAGCCGAGCGGAGAGGAACACCAGACACAACCCACAGGGCATTTACTCCATGGAGAGTACCTATGATTTTTCTCCATCGGCCCTGTTTGGATCATGAGGTTAGAGCTAGTTTGGGTTAGTTGGAGGCTCAAATAACTTAAAAGTATCCAAACAGGGAGGGTTAGAGTGGGTTAGTTCTATCTAACCCAACTATCCCGATGGAGAGGTGCTTATTTGGGTTAGAGTGGGTTAGAAAATAACTCTAACTCTAACTGTGTTAGAGTATTCAAACAGGGCCATCGACCAAGAAACAGGTGGGAAGTAACGTCGAGCATTCAATGGTGTATATTGGGCTGATGTGAAAGGTGTGTTGGGCCGTCAGGAGCATGTGGACTCCCATATTTAAGCTTTTTGACACTTTAGTTAGCACATCTTTATCCTCGACGATCCGGCCCAAGGCAACCACAGCAGGGAGCTAGCCCACCCCAGCAGTTTACAAGCTATTCTCAAAAAAAAAAACATGCTTGTGTATACAAAATAACCAGTGAAACACGTAAATTCAATTCAAGTAGATCAAAAGCCACAGCACAACCCAAATCCTTATTAGTACTACTATTTTTACCACTTCCTTGAATATTCACGCCATAAATAATCCAAATCTGATGCACATACCAGATTACAAGTGGAGAGAAATGAAAGTATGATACCCAAAACACTCATGCTCCTTTCACACACACACACACAGACACACAAAAAAAACACTCATGCTCGAACAGCCCAACGATCCCTCATACCCACAGGCCACAACACACACACATTAAAGATTCTACTCTTACATCACAAGCTGCATGATGTATACGTTGATCAAACAGCGGGTGAAGCTATCTCAGTTCAGCGCGACGAAGCCTGCGAGCGCAGCAACGACGACGAGGGGCAGCATGGACACCCACAGGATCGTCTTCGCGGCAGCACGTCGTTGGACCACATCACCGGATGCCCAGAATCCGGCGGAAGCCTCCACAAGCCCGAATATCACTATGGCAATGAGGATGCCGTAGTACAGGTAGAAGGGCACCTTGCCATGGTGGACAAATATGCCTCCGGGCGTCCTCGAGATGATGAGGAAGAGCGCCGCCGCGGCTTCAACGACGCCGCACAAGATCAGAGCACCCGGCAACTTCTCCGCGCTGCGTAATGCGTCGGGGATCAGGGCCACCATTCTGAAAAGGAAGGCGAAGAGCTCCATCGATTGGCTTTCTGTACGTGCGCCGGTTTCTGAGCTTGGAGATCAATGGTGCGGATAGAAGAAGGAACGCAGGTTTGAATATATAGACAGTTGCTGGATGCTAAGACGCGTCGGAAGCCACAGCAGAACCGAACCCGAGCGAGCAAATGCCAGAGTCAGTGGCCGCACAAACCCGAGAACCGAGAACCGAACCGATGAACAAAGAATTAGCAAGCTTGAATCGTCTTCTCCTCGAGTCTCTGTCACAAAACCGAGAACCGAAATCTTGGGCGAACCGGGCCCAGGCCGGAGCCGAACACATCATTTTCTTGACGTCGTTGCGCTAATAAGACTTTGGCTCCGTGTGATGTGTGAACCGCCGAGTTCCCCTGCTGTGATTATCACAACTTCTTGTTAAACACAATATGCACTATGTCACGTATGGAGTGCATTGTCACGCATGGAGGAGTCCAAGACTTGGCGCAGGATCTAGGATAGATAGTTGGTTCGGTTTACATGTAATTCTATCTTCTTATCTCCTGTAACTACTTCTATCTCTTGTTTTTCAAGTTGTACACCTCCTGTAAAATCTCCAACGATGTATGCGCTTCCAGGGAGGTGCGCCCCTGCATATAACATGTAGCACGTCGCCTTAGGTTGAGGTAAGACGTTTCCGCCTATCGCACATGGTAATCAGAGCCTCCTCTTCCAAACCCTAACTTTCGATCTCCACCGGTGCCAGCCATGTCTTCCTCCAGTGCCACCCAATCCAATCTGAGCGGTCAGGTCACGGAGAAGCTCTCCCGGACGAACTACGTCCTGTGGCGTACCCAAATCACGCCGCAGTTGAGGGGAGCCGGCCTCTATGGCTACGTCGACGGCACCCAGCCGGAGCCGTCCCGCCTTCTCGTCACCAAGGACAAGGACAGGAAGGAGTCGTCCAAGCTCAATCCTCTCCATCCCATCTAGGTAAGGGAGGACCAGCAGGTTCTAGGCTACCTGCTCAACAACCTCACCAAAGAGGTGCTCATCGCGGTCACCGCGGTCACCACTGCGCACGCTCTCTGGACAGCACTCGCAGGTATGTTCTCGTCACAGTCCTTGAGCCGCGTCAACAACATCCGCACTGCCTTGATCAATGCGCAGAAAGGGAACCAATCGGTGGCCGCCTACTTCGCCGCCATGCGTGGCCTTGCCGATGAGCTCGCCGCGGCCGGCAAGCCCATCCAGGACGATGAGCTGATCTCGTATCTGCTTCACGGACTGGACATGGACTACCAGCCGCTCGTGTCTGCCCTGGATGCCCGCGTCACGCCGGTGTTCCTCGATGAGCTCTACGCCATGCTGAGCAACTTCGACCAATGCGTCGCCCAGTACCACAGTGCTGGCGGCGGGTTCAAGTCTTCGGCGAACGCAGCAACCCGCGGGCGTGGTGGGTACTCCTCCCGTCACAGCGGTCCTCCTCGCGCCAAGGGAAAGCACAGCAACGGCAACACCAACAACTCCGGCTCCCGCGGCGGTCGCCCCACCTCCACCAACAACAGGGGTCGCCGCGGTGGCTCCAGCCGTTCGCGGCCCGACGCCGTTCGCTGTCAATCTGCGGCAAACCAGGTCACACTGCCAAAGATTGTTGGTATCGTTTTGACGAAGATGATGCCTCCTCTGAAGATGATGAAAAAGTTGCTGCCACCGCTGAAGGATCCTATGGTGTCGACACTAACTGGTACCTTGATAGTGGCGCAACTAATCACCTCACGGGGGAGCTGGAGAAGGTGACTCTCCGTGAAAAATATCACGGGAAGGACCAGATTCATACGGCCAGTGGTGCAGGTATGAACATACGTCACATTGGTCACTCGGTTATACGTACCCCTTCTCGTAAAATTCATCTTCGCAAAATTTTGCATGTTCCTAGTGCCAACAAAAATCTCCTATCCGTTCATCGCATTACCATCGACAATCATGTCTTTATTGAATTCCATCCTTTTTTCTTTTTGATAAAGGATCAGGCCACAAAGAAGGTACTATATCGAGGTAGATGCGTTCGAGGGCTTTACCCATTGATTCCGGAGCTTAGGAGATTCAATAAACAAGCCTATGGTGTTGTCAAACTTTCTTCAACACGTTGGCACGATCGTTTAGGGCATGCTTCTTTTTCTCTTGCTGAACGTTTGCTTAGGAAAAATAAGCTCCCATTTGTTGGTGAGCGGAATGTTGAAACTATTTGTGATTCTTGCCAAAGAGCAAAATGTCATCAATTACCTTATCCTATTTCTACAAGTGTCTCTACTCAACCATTGCAATTAATTTTCTCCGATGTTTGGGGTCCTGCCCCTAGCCCTGTTGGTAGACACACGTACTATGTAAGTTTCATTGATGACTATAGCAAATTCTCTTGGATCTATCTTCTTAAGAAACGATCCGACGTTTTTCAAGTGTTCAAAAACTTTCAAGCACATGTTGAACGCAAGTTTGATAGCAAGATCATTGCTGTCCAATCCGACTGGGGAGGGGAATACGAGAAATTAAATTCCTTCTTCCAAACACTTGGCATTTCACATCATGTGTCATGCCCTCATGCTCACCAACAAAACGGTTCTGCCAAACGCAAGCATAGGCATATAGTTGAAGTTGGTCTAGCTCTTTTAGCCGGTGCTTCCATGCCTCTCAAGTTTTGGGATGAAGCGTTTCTCACCGCTGTTCATATCATTAATATGCTCCCAAGTCGTGTCATAAACAATGAAACCCCCATAGAACGGCTTCTTCATGTCAAGCCCAACTACACATCTCTACGTGTCTTTGGTTGTGCATGTTGGCCCAACCTCCGTCCTTACAACTCCCGCAAACTCATGTTCCGATCTAAACAATGTGTTTTCCTTGGCTATAGTGCCCAACACAAAGGGGTTAAGTGCCTAGATGTTTCCACCGGGCGCGTTTGTATTCCCGTGATGTTGTGTTTGATGAGAACAAATTTCCCTTTGCTGATCTTCATCCTAACGCCGGTGCTTTACTCCGTAAAGAAATCCTCCTTCTACCATCTTCTCTCACCGGTCTTGATGAAGGGGAACGAAACCACGATGATCATATGTTGACTAACCCTCAAACCACTGTGCATGAGTTGTGTGATGCTGCAGAAGAAAACAGAATGCAAAATGATGAAGAAAATGACGAGCATGGGCCATATTTCATGTGCCCCGAACCAGGGAACAAATCCTCCTCGGGATCAGTTCCCGTGGCAGAACTGCCCAGCAGATCGTCCTCGGGATCCGCCGCTGGCAGGGGGCAGAATCTCCTCAGGAATCCGCACCAGCAGCTGCGCATGGAGTGGCCGACAGCGCGCACGCGGCGAGCGAGCCAGCATCTGCCACGCGGCCATCAGCGATTCGCGGCAGTGCCTCCATCAACCCGAGCGAATCACGCGGTGCCGCCTGTCCGCCTCAGATTGGTTCTTCGGGGGCCCGGTTCCCGGTCCAACCCCTGTGCTACAAAAGGCGCAACCCGCACCGGCCGACAGGTGCGGGGCCCGCCTCTGGCGCAGCGGACGCTGCCTCTCCATCACGGCGTCATGATGATCCCCGTCCGCTGGGATCCTCTGCGGAGCCGCGTCGTTGCACAACGCCGTCTACCGTCACAGAAGATCCAATGGCGGGATCTGTTGGGGAACGTAGCAATAATTCAAAATTTTCCTACGTGTCACCAAGATCTATCTATGGAGTCATCTAGCAACGAGGAAGGAGTGGATCTACATACCCTTATAGATCGCGCGCGGAAGCGTTCAAGAGAACGGGGTTGATGGAGTCGTACTCGTCGTGATCCAAATCACCGATGATCCTAGCGCCGAACGGACGGCACCTCCGCGTTCAACACACGTACGGAGCAGCGACGTCTCCTCCTTCTTGATCCAGCAAGGGGGAAGGAGAGGTTGAGGAAGATGGCTCCAGCAGCAGCACGACGGCGTGGTGGTGATGGAGCTGCAGTACTCCGGCAGGGCTTCGCCAAGCACTATGGAGGAGGAGGATGTGTTGGAGAGGGAGAGGGAGGCACCAAAGGCGTGGTTGAGAGGCCCTCCTTTCCCCACTATACATAGGGAGCCTAGGGGGGTCGCCGGCCCTAGGAGAAGCAATCTCCTAGGGGGGCGGCGGCCAAGGGAGGAGTCCCTCCTCCCCAAGGCACCTAGGGGGTGCCTTCCCCCTTTGGGACTCTTCCCCTTTTTTATCTCTTGGCGCATGGGCCCCTTAGGGCTGGTGCCCTTGGCCCGTATAGGCCAAGGCGCACCCCCTACAGCCCATGTGGCCCCCCGGGGCAGGTGGCCCACCCGGTGGACCCCCGGGACCCTTCCGGTGGTCCCGGTACAATACCGGTGACCCCGAAACTTGTCCCGATGGCCGAAATAGCACTTCTATATATAATTCTTTACCTCCGGACCATTCCGGAACTCCTCGTGACGTCCGGGATCTCATCCGCGACTCCGAACAACATTCGGGTTACTGCATATACATATCCCTACAACCCTAGCGTCACCGAACCTTAAGTGTGTAGACCCTATGGGTTCGGGAGACATGCAGACATGACCGAGATGACTCTCCGGTCAATAACCAACAGCGGGATCTGGATACCCATGTTGTCTCCCACATGTTCCACGATGTCAAGGACTTAATCAATCCCGTATACAATTCCCTTTGTCTATCGATACGATACTTGCCCGAGATTCGATCGTCGGTATCCCGATACCTTGTTCAATCTCGTTACCGGCAAGTCTCTTTACTCGTTCCGTAACACATCATCCCGTGATCAACTCCTTGATCACATTGTGCACATTATGATGATGTCCTACCGAGTGGGCCCAGAGATACCTCTCCGTTTACACGGAGTGACAAATCCCAGTCTCGATTCGTGCCAACCCAACAGACACTTTCGGAGATACCTGTAGTGTACCTTTATAGCCACCCAGTTACGTTGTGACGTTTGGCACACCCAAAGCACTCCTACGGTATCCGGGAGTTGCACAATCTCATGGTCTAAGGAAATGATACTTGACATTAGAAAAGCTTTAGCATACGAACTACATGATCTTGTGCTAGGCTTAGGATTGGGTCTTTGTCCATCACATCATTCTCCTAATGATGTGATCCCGTTATCAATGACATCCAATGTCCATGGTCAGGAAACCGTAACCATCTATTGATCAACGAGCTAGTCAACTAGAGGCTTACTAGGGACATGGTGTTGTCTATGTATCCACACATGTATCTGAGTTTCCTATCAATACAATTCTAGCATGGATAATAAACGATTATCATGAACAAGGAAATATAATAATAACTAATTTATTATTGCCTCTAGGGCATATTTCCAACAGGATCTGCTACCGAATCTGCTGCTGCTTCGCCGGGATCTGCCTCGGGATCGATTCCTGCTACACCTGCAAGTTGCATGGGATCTTCTGTGCCACCCGTGATAGCTACTTCAACGCCAAAATGTACACGGTTGCAACAGGGAGTAATTCAACCAATTAATTATAAGCATATTACAAAATATGTTATGGTGTGCTCCACAGGTGAACCCTACACACTTGATGAAGCCCTAGCTGATGAAAATTGGAAGAAGGCCATGCATGAAGAGTACATGGCATTGAAGAGAAACAAAACATGGCATTTGGTCCCTCCACAGCAAGGTAAAAACCTCATTGATTGCAAGTGTGTGTTTAGGATCAAGAGAAAATCTGATGGCACCATTGATCGCTACAAGGCAAGACTTGTGGCAAAAGGCTTCAAGCAACGCTATGGTATTGACTATGAGGACACGTTTAGTCCAGTGGTAAAAGCTGCAACCATTCATCTTATTTTGTCCATTGCTATGTCCAGGGGTTGGAGTCTTAGACAGCTAGACGTTCAGTACGCGTTTCTTCATGGTGTTCTGGAAGAGGAAGTGTACATGAAACAACCTCCTGGGTTTGAAAACAAACGTGCACCATTGCACGTGTGCAAACTTGACGAAGCATTGTATGGGTTGAAGCAGGCTCCAAGGGCGTGGTATTCACGTCTCAGTCAAAAGATGCAAACTCTTGGCTTTGTTCCTTCCAAGTCTGACACTTCACTGTTCATTTATAACAAGTGCAACACTCATATCTTTGTTCTCATCTATGTTGATGATATTATTGTTACAAGCTCATCTGATGAAGCTATAACAGGATTGTTGAAGGATCTCAGTGCAGAGTTTGCTCTTAAGGATCTTGGAGACTTGCATTATTTCTTAGGGATAGAAGTGAAGAAACATGATGGTGGACTTCACTTGTCTCAAGAAAATATGCAACTGATCTGGTAAGAAAGGCTGGTCTGCAAGGCTGTAAACCTTCACCCACTCCATTATCAAGTTCAGAAAAATTATCTCTCACAGAAGAACAAGCCTTGAGTCAGGAAGACAGCACTAAGTACAGAAGTCTTGTAGGTGCACTTCAATACCTTACTCTTACAAGACCTGATATATCATTTGCTGTTAACAAAGTCTGCCAATTTCTTCATGCACCCACTACTGTTCATTTGACTGCTGCCAAGAGAATAGTTAGATATGTCAAGAACACCCTTAATATTGGTCTCAACTTCAGCAAGTCATCATCTACACTTCTTAGTGCTTTCTCAGATTCTGACTGGGCAGGTTGTTTGGATGATAGACGTTCTAATGGAGGATTTGCAGTGTTCTTTGGCCCTAACTTAATTTCATGGTGTGCAAGGAAGCAGGCCACTGTCTCTAGGTCCAGTACTGAGGCAGAATACAAAGCATTAGCAAATGCTACAGCTGAGATCATATGGGTGCAGTCTTTATTGAGAGAGCTTGGTGTGAAAAGTAAACAAGTTCCATGCTTACGGTGTGACAATTTGGGTGCAACTTATTTGTCTGCTAATCCTGTTTTTCATGCCAGAATGAAACACGTTGAAATTGATTTTCACTTTTTCAGAGAACGAGTGGCTCAAAAACAACTTGATATTCGCTTTGTGCATTCCAAGGATCAGATTGCAGATGGATTCACCAAGGCTCTACCCACTAGAAGTTTTGAGAACTTCAAATATAATCTCAACTTGATGAAGTTGTGATTAAGGTAGGGTGTTAAACACAATATGCACTATGTCACGTATGGAGTGCATTGTCACGCATGGAGGAGTCCAAGACTTGGCGCAGGATCTAGGATAGATAGTTGGTTCGGTTTACATATAATTCTAACTCTTTATTGTTGGAAATATGAGCAATTTACCAAATAATTTTGCTAGCGGAAATACTAGATAAAGCATGACTAATATAGTAGAGATAACACAAGTCATGCGTTCTGACAGAGAGAAGGTAAATAGCTTCTGCATATATGAACTGTAGCCTATCATATCTATAGCAGACAGTAGAACTAGTTACATATATGAGGTAGAACCTAACATATTTAGGGCAAGTACTAGTACGAGAAACTGTGGCAGGATATCTAACAGAAAGAAGAACACATACGTGACAGCAGGAACAGTAGCGCTGGACTTGGGGTCGGTGTCCTCTCCAGCCATGTCGTCGAGGAGGTTGTCGACGTTGGGGAAGAAGTCGTCGTCGGGGAAGTAGTCGTCGGAGTCCGGGGCGTCCGTGACGAAGGGGTCAGTCAGTAGTCGTGCAGAGCACTCCCCAAAAACCTTATCACTCTTCTCCCATACAGGACTCAAAGAGGCGCGGTTTCGGAGGCCTACTGTCCCGACCTGCGGTGCACGCCGCAAGCCGAGATGAGGAAGATAGCAGCAGCTCAGAGATTGGAACCGGTGGAGAGGGGAAGGAGAGGTTCTGGTGCGTCTCTCTGGGAGGAGCGACCTCCCTTTTATAGGCGCAAGAGAAGGAGGCAAGAGGGCAGCGACGGAAGGCGAAATGAAGAGATGGAGGCGAAGCGAACAACCAGCAGCCGAAGGGCTGCACCGTTCGCATTCGAACTCCACTTTCGCAAAAATCTTTTCAGCTTCCGTGTGACCTTTCGTATACCCGTAGTGCGTGGCAAAAATTTAGATATCGGCTCGGCTCATTCCCGCAACCCGCAGCGCGTCGTGACATGGCGGGCGGCGGAGGAGGAGCGCGCGTGGATATCCCTCTTGTTCTCATGCTCGTACAAGTGGGGAAAGAACCTCCCTTATAAGGAGGTCCAACTCCCACTAAACTAGCAATGTGGGACTACACTTTAGTAGTATCCCTTGCCTTGCACAAATGGGCTAAGTGGGACTCTAGGATTTATTAGGAATTTCTGAAATAGTTATTGGGCTGCCCAAAATAGACTAAATTCCAGCAATCCCCCACCAGATCCCAGAGGCATACAGAAATTTGCCTTTGGTTCCAAAATACTGTTTAATATACCGGTACTGCAGTGGAGACTGTTAAGTTGAACTTCCACCTAGAACTCTATGCTACACTACTAAGCAACTTGAACAGTGGACTGGGCCTTGAACTGCAAGTTTTTTGCGAATCTAGCTTCACATAAAGCCTTGACCGATACGTGGCTACCGTGGGTCTTCCCCGCGGGTGGATCTTATGCGTCATACTCCGTGATCTTTCATGAGTTTACTAGAGAGAACCCTACTCTCATAGATTACGACGTTTGACAATCAGACTCATATAGGTGTGTTCTTCAATAGATGTTCTGCAGGATAACATCTCTGCTTAAATAATCCACTTAGAACACATTAAGATATACATCAACCTGCCATGCAGATTAGGAGAGTATTGCATCTTCATGGAGTGGTATTTTGAATAGTAAGGATACTCTCCTCTCAGTTGACCAACAGCTTGTCTTCCACATCTAATTCACGGGATCTCCGATCACAAAGAATAGGTTACCACTGTGAACAACTCATATTGTGGGTCTCATACCCATCTCCCTCGATGCATTATCTATCACATTTCGGATAGACACTTAGTAAAAGGATCTGCCAGATTTTTAGACGTTTGGATATAATCCAATGCAATAACTCCGGAGTTCCTCATTTTCTTGACAGACTTTAACCTTCTCTGAACGGGTCTTGATGACTTCATGTTATCCTTTGAGCTGCTCACTTTCGTGATCACAGTTTGATTGTCGCAGTTCATAAGGATACCCGGTACAGGTTTCTCAACAACCGGTAAGTCATTCAAGAGCCGACGAAGCCAATCTGCTTTGACTGTAGTTGTATCTAGTGTTGTGAGTTCTGCTTCCATTGTTGACCTCGTTAAGATGGTCTGCTTGCAAGACTTCCAAGAAACAGTGCCACCTCCATGAGTGAATACATATCCGCTCGTGGCCTTTATCTCATCAGCATCTGAGATCCAGTTTGAGTCACTATACCCTTCAAGCACCTTTGGGTGCCCGGTGTAGTGAATTCCATAATTTGAAGTGCCTTTCAAATAACGCAAAACTCTCTCTAGAGCTTTCCAATGCACATCTTCTGGTTTTGAAACAAACCGACTCAGTTTGCTAATAGCAAAAGAGATGTCAGGTCTTGTAGCACTAGCTAAGTACATAAGCGAGCCAATAATCTGAGAATACTTCAATTGGTCTCTAGCAATTCTTCGATTCTTTCGAAGTAACACACTCGCATCATATGGTGTTGGAGAGGGCTTGCAGTCACTATAGCCAAAGCGACTCAAGATCTTTTCCACATAGTGAGATTGAAGCAATGTAATCCCACCATCATAGTCTCTCAACAACTTGATGTCCAAAATGACATCAGCCACTCCTAAATCCTTCATCTCAAAACAACGAGATAGGAAAACCTTGACCTCCTTAATAACATTCAGATTTGTTTCGAAAATTAGTATGTCATCAACATACAAGCACAGGATAACCCCCTCGCCCCCACCATGGCGATAGTACACACATTTGTCAGCTTCATTCACAACAAAGCCTGCAGCTGTTAAAATTCTTTCAAACTTCTCATGCCACTGTTTGGGTGCTTGCTTAAGTCCGTACAAAGACTTCAGCAACTTGCACACTTTCCCTTCCTGACCATCTAGTACAAACCCATCTGGTTGTTCCATATAAATTTCCTCATCCAACTCTCCATTTAGGAAAGCAGTCTTAACATCCATTTGATGAACGAGAAGACCATGCGAGGCACCTAGTGAAAGTAGAACTCGAATAATGGTCAGTCGAGCCACAGGTGAGTAAGTATCAAAGAAGTCTTCACCTTACTTTTGGGTATAACCCTTAGCCACGAGCCGAGCCTTGTACTTTTCAATAGTACCATCACGCCTAAGCTTCTTCTTGAATACCCATTTGTATCCTATAGGTTTGCACCCATAAGGACGATCAGTTATCTCCCGGGTTTCATTCGCCAAGATGGAATCCATCTCGCTATGAACCGCTTCCTTCCAGTAGTCAGCATCTTCAGATGCATAGGCCTTTGAAATAGAACTGGGAGTGTCATCTATGAGATACACAAGAAAATCATCACCAAAGGAATTTGCAGTCCTCTGTCTCTTGCTCCTAGTAGGAACTTCATTGTTCTCCTCCACAGGACTTTCAAAGTGTTCCATCGAAATGGCAGGTTCGGTAATTGTAACTGGTCCCTGATTTGATGAACTAGGCATCTCCTGATTAGATGAGGTAGCCATATCCTTCATGGGAAAGATATCTTCAAAGAAAGTCGCATCATTCGACTCCATGATCGTACTGACATGTATGTCAGGTACCTCAGATTTTACAACCAAGAATCTATAGCCAATGCTATGAAAAGCATATCCCAGGAAAACACAATCCACAGCCTTTGGTCCAAGCTTCCGCTTCTTTGGAATTGAAACATTGACTTTCGCCAAACAACCCCATGTTCGTAGATAAGAGAGTTTTAACCTTTTCTTCTCCCATTCCTCGAATGGAGTTATCTCTTTGTTATTTCTAGGAACTCGGTTTAGGACATGACATGCAGTCAATATCGCCTCCCCCCACCATGCCTTGGAGAGACCCGAAGTGTCTAACATGGCGTTAACCAAATCTGTTAGAGTATGGTTCTTTCTTTCGGCCACCCCATTTGACTGAGGTGAATAGGGAGGCGTCCTCTCATGGATTATACCATGTTCCACACAAAAAGCATCAAATTCATTGGAAAAATACTCTCCACCACGGTCGGAACTAAGCCTCTTGATTTTTCGATCAAGTTGGTTTTCCACTTCAGCTTTATAGATCTTGAAAAAGTTCAAAGCCTCATCCTTAGATTTCATAAGATACACATGGCAGTATCTAGTGGAGTCATCAATTAACGTCATGAAATACTTCTTTTCACCTTTTGTCAAAACACCATTCATTTCACATAGATCTGAATGTATGAGCTCTAGTGGTGCAAGATTTCTCGTTTCCGCAGTCGTGTGAGACTTACGAGGTTGCTTAGCTTGCACACACACTTGACACTTAGATCCCTTGACAGTGGTGAAACTAGGGATTAAGTTCAACTTCGCTAGTCGCGACATGCAACCAAAGTTAACATGACAAAGACGTGAATGTCACACATTTGATTCACTATTGTTGCAAATATGATTAACAACTTTATTGCAAACGTCTGATAAGGATAAACGAAACAGGCCTCCTGACTCATAGCCTTTACCAACAAAGGTTCCATACTTGGATATTACAAATTTATTCGATTCAAAGACAAGCTTGTAGCCATCTTTACACAGAAGAGATCCGCTAACAAGATTTTTATTGACGGAGGGGACATAATGCACGTTCTTCAGCCGCACGATCTTCCCCGAAGTAAACTTCAGATCGACCGTGCCAACACCACGAACAAAAGCACTTGAACCGTTGCCCATCAGCACGGTTGAAATCCCTGCGGTCTGATAAGACGAAACCACGGAAATATCACCGCATACATGCACATTAGCACATGTGTCAATCAACCAATCAGGAGAATGACATACTGAAAGAATAGTGGAAAATATACCATACCCATCATCCTTCATGTCAGTGTCTCCAATGACAACATTAGCGGTCTTGCCGCCTTTCCCAGGGTAACGCTTGTCATAGCGATTAGCGCAACTAGGAGCCCAATGATCAGGATCCCCACACACATGACAGACACCTTTCTTATTGTCATTCTTCTTCTTGAAGTTCGTGTGTTGCACAGCCTTGTTCTTCCCATCAAACTTTGCTTTACCATCAAACTTGCCCTTGTTCTTGAACTTGTGGGGCTGAAAGTTCTTCTTCTGTACCAGATTGGCACTAGATCCTCCCTCAATACCTCGAGCACGTGTGTCCTTTGCTCTCGCCTTTTCTTCCACATCAAGAGTGCCAATGAGATCCGGGACGGAAAACTCTTGTCTCTTATGCTTCAGCAAGGTAGCAAAGTTCCTCCATGAAGGAGGAAGCTTAGTGATGATACCTCCGGCAACAAACTTGTCCGGTAGCATACAACCGAAGTGCTCAAGTTCTCTAGCAAATGACTGTATCTCATGAGCTTGCTCAACCACGGAGCGCTCTTCAGTCATCCTGTAATCGTAGAATTGCTCCATGATGTACAGCTCAGTGCCAGCATCCGAGACCCCAAACTTGGCCTCGAGTGCATCCCATATATCTTTTTCCATTATCAATTGACGCATAAGCATCAACTATGTTCTCACCAAGAACACTCAAGAGAGCAGCCTTAAACAGAGTATCCATTTTCTGAAAGGCTTGTGCCTGTTGAGCATCAAGCTCCCCTTCAGGTTTGCCAAGAGTGGCGTCATAGCAACTCATGGTTTAAAACCATAAGACTGCTCTCACGCGCCACCTCTTATAGTGGATACCCTCAAACATAGGAGGTCTCATGGAAGCAGCAAAACCACTTGGTCTAAATTGCCTATAATAAGGTTTTTGGATTGTTGGAAATATGAGCAATTTACCAAATAACTTTGCTAGTGGAAATACTAGATAAAGCATGACTAATATAGTAGAGATAAAACAAGTCATGCGTTCTGACAGAGAGAAGGTAAATAGTTTCTGCATATATGAACCGTAGCCTATCATATCTATAGCAGACAGTAGAACTAGTTGCATATATGAGGTAGAACATAACATATTTAGGGCAAGTACTAGTACGAGAAACTGTGGCAGGATATCTAACAGAAAGAAGAACACATACGTGACAGCAGCAGCAGTAGCACTGGACTTGGGGTCGGTGTCCTCTCCAGCCATGTCGTCAAGGAGGTTGTCGACGTCGGGGAAGAAGTCGTCGTCGAGGAAGTAGTCGTCGGAGTCTGGGGCGTCTGTGACGAAGGAGTCAGTCAGTAGTCGCACAGAGCGCTCCCGAAAAACCTTATCACCCTTCTCTCGTACATGACTCAAAGAGGTGCGGTTTCGGAGGCCTACTGTCCCGACCTGCGGTGCACGCCGCAAGCCGGGATGAGGAAGACAGCAGCAGCTCAGAGATTGAAACCGATGGCGAGGGGAAGGAGAAGTTCTGGTGCGTCTCTCTGGGAGGAGCGACCTCCCTTTTATAGGCGCAAGAGAAGGAGGCGAGAGGGCAGCGACGGAAGGCGAAATGAATAGCCAGCAGCCGAAGGGCGTGTGACCTTTCGTATACCCGTAGTGCGTGGCAAAAATTTAGATATCGGCTCGGCTCATTCCCGCAACCCGCGGCGCGTCATGACGAGACGGGCGGCGGAGGAGGAGCGCGCGTGGATATCTCTCTTGTTCTCATGCTCGTACAAGTGGGGAAAGAACCTCCCTTATAAGGAGGTTCAACTCCCACTAAACTAGCAATGTGGGACTAAACTTTAGTAGTATCCCTTGTCTTGCACAAATGGGCTAAGTGGGCCTCTAAGATTTATTAAGAATTTCTGAAATAGTTATTAGGCTGTCTAAAATAGACTAAATTCCAGCATTTATCTCCTGTAACTATTTCTATCTCTTGTTCTCTAAGTTGTACACCCTCTGTGAAATCTTCAACAATGTATGCGCTTCCAGGGAGGTGCGCCCCTGCATATAACACGTAGCACGTCGGCTCAGGTTGAGGTAAGACGTTTCCGCCTGACGCACATTTCTAAGTAAGCACATGCACCCGTCAGGATTAAGCGGGCATAACAGAGTGCAGATTAGTGCTAAGCGTCCGTAAATGATAAAAGAGTGTCAGTTATTCAAGAAACCATCATCTTGCTTGCTTGGTTAATTATTGTTTCATCTGAACAGAACCACGAAGGATGCATCAGATACAACCAAACCGCGAATAAGGATTTTTTACACCAGAGTCAAATCAAATTTCCCCAACAGCTCGGTAAGGAAATATATACCAGGTTGCGGTCAAAAAAAAAGGAAATATATACCAGGATACGTGGGATGGTGGGAGAGTCAAGCCCTAGCATGCACGCAAGTGGAATAATAGTAAACGATGGACACAGGAAGCTTTCATCATCTTTTTTCACTCTCTACCACAAGACCGAAAACCGAAGGCGAAGCAGAACCGGACCTAAAAGCGACAGCCGGAGCCGGATGCATCGCTTTCGCCACGTGGTTGCTCTAGAAAGACACTGCCCGATCCAGTTGTAGACCCTTTCTTGGCCATGCCACCACGTGGACCAATCAGGCCTGAGAGACATAACAGAGTGCAGATTAGTGCTAAGCGTTCTTAACTGATAAAGGAGAAGTCTGGAGTTATTAGGCTACTTCCTCCTGTCCTTTTTACTCTGTATATTAGATTTAGGTCAAGTCAAACTTTGCAAAATTTGATCAAATATATATTAAAAAATATCATACCAAATATATATCCCATGAAACTACATTTCGTAATGAATCTAACAAAATTGATTTGGCATCGTAAATGTTAATATTTTTTTCTATAAATTCGGTCAAAGTAGAGATGCTTTGACTTCAGACAAAACTTATAAGCAGACTAAAAAGGACCGGAGGGAGTACAAATCCTCATGCTGCTTGCTTGGTTGGTTGATTATTATCCTGTGTTACAGTGGAAAGTGTGAATGAGGATTTTTGGCACCCGAAATGAAATCAAAAGTTATCTCTTTAGTTTGGAAAAATTAATCAACGTGTATTTTCAAGTTTCGATGGAAATTCCATGTGTAGAGGAGCCTGGGGAAATTTCGTCGACAGGTGAGGCCAGCAGACGGCATCCTGCCGCGAATCCTGGGAAGGCCAGGACACTGCCGCGGCGCATCGAGGTCCAGCCGCCGCACTGTCGACCAGGGAGGTAGCGCCGTAGCGAGCTTGACAGGAGAGCCTAATCCTTGGTGGCGCAGAGTTCATCTGCTCGCTCCTCCCTTCCTCTATCTCTCTCTGCTCTCCGGTCAACAGTTCAGTGTGTGTGCGGCGAGCAGCGAGCTTGTTCGTTCTCCTTTTTTTCTTCATGGTAATGAGCTGTTTCTCATGGGTGTTGGATTGGCCAGGGACGGCTGATGTTGTTGCTACAGACCTACAGTACATGTGCAGTAACACTAGACATGCCGAACCCCTCCTTATAGCATTTTCAATAGATGATATAGATGCAAAAATAACTAACTTTTACGTCTTTGAGGCCAAAACACTTCTTCAGTAGATGATGTAGATGGAAAAAGAATTACATCTCCGTCTCTCAAAGATGTAAACTACAATACTTCGCAGTGCAAATATACATCTCCACCTACAGGAGATGTAAAAACTGCGGTCGCGCGCAAACTGCCCAACCGTTTTCATTTTCCTTCCGTTTGCCCGTCGCCCGGGCCATGGCAGACTCCGACGACCCCACCGCCTCGTCCACCACAGCCGCCCACAACCAACCCCCCCCCCCCTCCCCGCCCGGGGCCTTCGTCGCGCGCGACCATTGTCCCCAATCTCGCCTCTGCCTACATGCTGCCGCCGCCCCGGTTTTGCCCCACCTTGGTCGGCTGCAGTCACGGTTGTCGCCCCACTACCAGATCCGGTCGCTCCACCTCCCCCGCCTTCGGTTCCGCCGCTGCTCTCCTCCAAATCGGCCGAATTGGCCGCTCATCCGCTGCTGCATCGTCGCCGCGCCGCCGTATGATTTGAGCTCCCCTCGCCGCCGTGGCGCCATCGGGTTCGAGCCGCACACCCGCCGCCCCTCCGACGCTCCTCCTCCTCTCTCCGCTTCGAATGGCCGCTCCTATGCTGCTGCACCGCCTCTGCTTCACCGCCCCAATTCGAGCTAAGTACTCAGTATATATCTTTTGAATTCATCGGCACTCAGCAAACATCTGTACCATGTGGCAGCCGTCGTCTCCGTCCAACACGTCAAGTGTCTTTTTTGTGCTTGGTACCCCACCTAGGGCTCGGCAACTTGTTTGCCGAGTCCCCGATGCATGTCTCTAGTAGTGAGAATATCTTCATTTGAAAAGTATTTTGTTCAGAGGACTTGTGCATACAGAGAGTTAGAATATTAAATTAGCCCCGTCCTTGCTTAGCTAGCATCGCCATTTTGAAGGAACGGAGGTCACTGAGCGCAAACCATCCCTCCTTTGAAAGTTTCATTTTCTCCCCAGCTGATCCAGTACATTCTGTTTTCTTCTCGCTGCATGTCCACCCGTAGGGCAAATTAATTGGCTGATCTCATCACACAAGGTTTTTGTTAAATTAAAACTAGATTCTTTATGTTAATCGGACTAAAAGAAGGACTTCAGCGGAAATGCAATTCGGCTCCCGGGAGCACGTGCTCCTGCCATGAAAAATGAATTTTGAAATGTCAAAAAATCTTAATTTTTGTGTGTGTTCTTTGTCACATGCTAATGCTACGTGAAAAATTTTAAGCAAAAAAGTTAAGCATTTTGGCATGTGTAAAAAAACAAATCGAACATCAATTGTTACCCAAAATGTCACACCCAAATTTATTTTTTTCACCGACGAAACACCACTGCTCCGTTTCGCATGAAAATTGTCAACCTTACTTGCGACACTAACACAAATATCTAGAAAAACAGAATTTTTAGAAAATATTTACTACTTCCTCCTTCTCATCATAATATAAGAGCTGTAACAGTTGTCCAACGGTCCAAAAGAACTAAAAAAATCATTCATCGGAATGCTCCGCCGCCTGCGGCGCAACCGGACGCGAAGCAGTGCAGCGCACCACAGTGCGACGCAACGCAGCCCAACGCGACGCGCCCCGGCACAGGTGCGCGCCATAATTCTGGGTCCCACGTATAGAAGTCTCCTTCAATCCCCAAATCCCCCGGCCCAGTCAGCGAGCAACGGCGCCAGAGCAATGCGGCCCCCCACCTCCAGCGAGTCTCGGCTTCACCGCGGCCGGCAAGCGCAAGCGCTCGCCGGAGCTGGAGTTCCCCTGCGTGTCGCGCTTCCGGTAGCGGCGGTTCATCTCCTTCCTCCGGCACCACAACTTCAGCCGCACCGTGAGGCACGAGGCTAAACTGACTATCGTCGACTTGGTTTGTAAGACTCCAGAGGCATATTGATGGTGCTCAGACTAATGGGATATGTTCTCGTATGTTCTTTGCTTTGTGCAGGCTGCCTTCTTTGACTTCCGACGAGCACTCTCCGACGGCCAAGGGTTAACTCCTGGTATGATACCATCATACTCCCTTCGTTTTTATTTACTTCACATAATTGCTTTGATCAAAGTCAAACGACAAAGTAAATATTAACATATACTTCCTCCGTTCCAAAATAAGTGGCTCAACTTTATACTAATTTTAGTATAAAGTTAGTACTACAAAGTTGAGTCACTTAATTTGGGACGGAGAGAGTATAATATTAAATCAATACCATTAGATTCACTATTGTACTCCCTCCGTTTTTATTTACTTCGCATATTAGAGTTGACTAAAGTCAAACTTCGTAAAGTTTGACCAAGTTTATAGAAGAAAATATAAATATTTACGATAACAAATTTATACTATGTGGAAGTACATTTGATAATAAATCTAATGGTGTTGATTTCTTATTGTATAAGTTAATATTTTTGTCTACAAACTTTGTCAAATTTTATAAAGTTTGACTTTGACCAAAGCTAATATGCGGAGTAAATAAAAACGGAGGGAGTATATACTTTCACATCATATAGATTTTTTATTGTGAATGTTCATATATTTTTCGATAAACTTGGTCCACCAAACATTTAGCCAAGCTATAGTCTCACTTGAAGAAAGGCTTCAGTTTTGTTCATCAAAAAACTTCAGTTTATTGTCATTGTCTCCACTTTCTATCTGGAGTATTTTCTGGCAGTAATAAGTTTTTGAATCCTTGCTGCCTTGCTGGCCACATCTGCACAACCATGCCTATGTAGCGTATATATATCCACAAAATTAGAATGCGGACTCATGCAACGACAATGCTTGTTTGCATCTCTCATTTACTTTGATACTACAGTGCCCCGATTTATCTCTGTTGCACTCGGTTATTTGTTCTTACAACGTCGACTTTGTGGCCTACTATGCACCTGTAATACATCGTGATGCTACATATTCTCTGGCACGCATTATTGGTTTGGTTGCCTACATGCTACCATTTCTAATCTCATCTGTACAGATGTATGCTACTGGTTGCAAAACAACAGATTGGGTTTATAAAAGCTTGATAGCAATTTGTGCAGGAGCCCACTTAACTACCATCTGCCATGACATACATATCTGCCGATACGAGTGGAGAGCATGCATCACATACAGTACACATGAAAAGAGCATTAATATTTTCTGCGGGAAGGCACTGACTTGTAGGATGAAGCATCAGCAAAGTGGCAAAACTTTTGATCCAGCTAGTATTTTCCATTTGAAACTTTTCTCACTTCGCAAAGTTTCATTTCAAACGTCGCTCACAATTGAAACAGCACTACTAACAACAACATATCACATCATAATGTTTTGCGCTTGCTACTGAGTATACCGAGGCAAGAACAGAGCTACAGATATGTACTGATCAGACGCCACTAGACCACGCACTCCTCGGCGCAGGGGCCGCCGCCGCCGCGGCACTCCAGGGCGGCGACGTGCTCGTCATGCATGGCCGCCAGGTCAGGGTGCCCGAACATGGCCGCGGCGACGGCATAGCACCCAAGCACGTAGACGAAGGCGAGGAACACAGCCCCGAACAGCTGGAAGTTAGCCAGCTGCTCGGCGCGTTCCACTGCGGCGCGGCTGTGGCACTCGACTTGGTGGCCGCTGGCATCTCGGTCGCACCCGGCCGGGAGCATGGGGCCGTACAGCGTGAGCGCCGTCTGGTAGAACCACAGCCCCTGCAGCGCCATGAGCATGCCGGCAGCGACGTCGACGGGGAAGCTCGCCGGCAAGAGCGCGCCAAGGACGGCGGCGAGGATGCAGAGGCCGATGAGGATGACGAGGAGGTGGTGGTAGTACCCCTCCAGCCCTGTGTGAGTGGCCGAGTGGTAGGAGAAGAGCAGGAATTCCGACGTGAACGCTGCCGCCGCCACCAGGCACAGCTCGCCGTCGGTCAGGGGCAGGTACCTGCGGTGATCGCCATTGCAGTGAGCTTATCACATCAAGGAAAATCTATCTGAGATGGTCATCAAAACTGGCTGATCATGTTTCTGAAATTGACAACAAATAAAATGTGACCTTTAACAAAAGATTATTATGCAAAGAAATCAAACATTACCAAATTTATGTCTCAGCTGGACTTTTGGTGCTACGAATTTCACGCAAATTCTACCAATTTTGAGCTATCTGAAGAATGGCATTACAATTTACACCAACTTAAAAAAAACTCAAGAACAGAGTTGACAGATCCACGGAGTACGGAGAAGGACGGCAACGCACCTGCTGCGCTTCTGGGAGAGGAGGGCGAGCGCGCCGAAGAGGAAGAACATGAGGAGCATGCCGGCGTGCTCGAGGTAGATGAGGCTGGACTCCGGGGCGAGCCCATCGCCGCGGCCGGCGAGGACGCCGCCGCCGAGCTCCAGGCACATGTCGAGGAACGTGCCGCCGGCCACCACGTAGAGCTCCAGGAGGCGGGGCGCCCCGGGGAGGTCGAGGGGGCACCACGCGCGGACGCGGAACGCCGGCGGGTCGGCGGCGAAGCGCGCGACGGCGGACCACACCCGCCACAGGCCCACCGCCAGGAACAGCGTCCCTGGCAGCATGTGGCCGTTAAACGACCCCATTTAGTCGGCGGCGGCGAGCAGGGGCACGGCAATGCCGGACCGCGCGGGGTCGGTTGATGGCCGGTGAATCGGAGGCAATGTGCGCCTGGGGGAAGAGAAGAGGCTGGGGGTTAGATGGATCGCCAGATCTCTGCGAGGATCCGAGACAGGGGAAAAAGGCAAAAAGCTTCCGTCGTTAGGTGCCGGGGGGTCCAAGATCAGAGAGAGAGACAGGACACCATAGTCTACTCCAGTCCAGTCCAGTAGCTTCGTCCTCCGACAGTGTTGCGCTGCACCAGCAATGCACTGCACATCTTAGAGATTCAGAGCTCCGACGAGCCATGTCTGCGTTTCTTGGCGTCCCAGCCGTATTTGGGGTCTGTTTGGTTACCGGCCACAATTTACCAAGCCAAAATTTGGCAGTCATAAAGCAACTCCAACGGACTGACTTAAACGGACGACGATTTTGTTCGCTTTTTTATTTATTTAGGTCGGTTAGACGGATACGGATGTCCGCTTCCATATTTAGGTCGGCGCGTGCGCCTAACGCTAGCCTGAGTCCATTTTGACGATGCAAAAACAAAATAAACGCATGCATATTAAAAAAAGAAATAATATTAATTAAACATTAAAGCCGGCCACGAAGACCGGCAAGAGTCCACGCGTCCATATTTGCATTTAAAAAAAATAAAAACAGCCTAAACTACGAGACGGCGCGCTGCCCTAGGCATCGTCGTCGTCCTCGGTGTCCTGAGGTCGATGAGCGTCGGCGCCGGCCCGGCCCAGGCGAACGCCGTGTTCCAGAGCGCCGTCATGTCGAGCAGTGCCGGCGCGGGGGGTGTGCGCCCGCCTGTACAGCCACGGCCTGGCGCGCCTCCTCCTCGGCCTCGCGCTGCTCCTTCTCGAGATCGCGCTCGAGCATCTCGAGGTACTCGCCGTCGCGGCGCTCCTCGGCCACCCTGATCTTGCGCCAGTGCTCGAGGTACGCCGTCTTCCGAGCCGGTGTCGCTCCCATCCAGACCGGCGGCGCGCGTGCCCACTTGCACACTATTCCTGTCCAGGAGTAGCGCTCGATGGGGGATGGCTTCGGCTCCCGCTCCAGCTCCGGCTTGATAGGGGACGGCGGGGCCACCGGCGGCACCACGCTGTCGCCCGCCGCGAAGAGGGCAAGGGCCTGCGCCATTGCCGCCTCGTACCGTGCCTCCTCTTTCGCCTCCGCCACCTCCGCCCTGCGCCACTCGTCCTCCTCGCTCTCCCAGTAGACGGCCGCAAGGGCCGCCTAATAGGCGTCCTCCGCCGCCTGGTCCTCCTCGCGGACGACGAGCGCCGGTGGCGGCGACCTCCGGTCGACCTCGCGCACGCCCCGTCGCCTCGCCTCCTCGTGCTCGAAGGCGAACCACCTCGCCCAGTTGGGCGAGTCGGTTGCGTAGGCGGGGTCGCGGCGCTGCTCCGGCGTCAGCAGCGCCCGCCGGCGCCGCACCTCCTCCGCGTGAGCACGAGCCGACCGCGACGCCGCCGACACTGGGATCCTATCTGAATCCAGATGTCAGTCGTGCGGCAGCGTCATGTCGGGATACGACAGAGGCTGGTGGTGCTGCCAGTGTCACTCCGCTGGTGCACTGGCACGTTCACGCGCTGCCTTTGCCGGCGAGGCGCCGGCGCCGGCGGAGGCGGGAGGAACTCCGAGGGGAAAGGGGTGGCGGGGGACTTGCCCTTAGCCTTGCTGCCGCTGGCGCCGGAGTAGAGGCCCATCTCGTTGTGGTTGTGGTGGCTAGGGTTTGTCGACGACGAGGGAGCAAAGGATGGCAGATGTGGACGACGAGTTTGGATGAGGACGGCCCCGCCGCACGGTCGGCTTAAAATAGGACGAGCGCCGTCGCTGACGCACGGGCCCGTCGTCATAAATTAAGCTGACCCGTGGGCAGCGGGTAGTTGGACAGCCGCCATGTGAAGACGCGGCGGACAGCGGGAAGGCGCGCGAAGCGTCCGTTCGGCATCCGCGCCGACGCATTTGGGGCGCAAATTTGGGCCGCAAATGCGTCGGCGCGGACGTGATTTGGATTTGGGCCGCCACTTTGTCCGCGTAGTGACGGTCTTGAGATTTTGGGGGCCCGGGACGAAACTAAATTTCGGGGCCCCTAGTATAAACAACATACAATAATATTAATTATACTTATATATGAAAATTTACATATGGACACTTGAATGCATCCAAAAAAATACATATGCAGAAATTATACATATTACTTTAAAAATTATATCATTTTTCGATGCAAACTCAATTCTGATAAGGTTCATGTCAATCTCTTCCAATAATTTCTTCTTGAGCACATTGATGCCAAGCTATTAAAATTTTCATTAGTCATTCTTGACCTTAAATAGTTCTTTAATAATTTTAACTTTGAAAAGCTTCGTCTTTCGATTGATGCCACCGTCAGATGAACTATAAATAAGACACAATATAATACAGACATTAGGATCACAAATAAATTCAGTGACATGCTCAAAAATCTCCATAGCATTATACCATCTGGCAATGTGAAATTTATAATCTTTAATAATACACACACCAATGAATTAACTGTACTCTCAAACACACTAACATTAATTCCCCTGATGTTGATGTCAACGGTTGAAGGATGCGAGCTATGCATCATGTATGCGAGGGATAAAATACTTAATTAGTAATGTACGTATAGAGGGATAAGAACAGTAATATAATATTAAACCCATTAGGGGTCGCGCAAACGGCGAGTAACCACAGGGTACACGTGTCCGTTTACTGTGCTAGCGATAGAAAAAAAAACCCAAGACGGGCAAGACCTAGCCAGGTCCCCTCCGCACGCCCCCCTTCTCGCTTGACGCCGTCGCCTTCTCTCCTCTCCCTCGATTATTCTCCTCGCGCCGCCACCTCCCCACGCGGCGCCCCTCCACCTCGAGCAGGCCGGAGGCGGCACCGATGGGTCGAGCCCCGCCATGGTGGTGGACCCCCGGAAGGGCAAGGAGCTCGCCGCGATTCCTTCTCCTCCGAGCTCCACGGGCAGCAGCAGTTCCTCCACCCCCTCCCACGACTACGCCGGAGGAGGCGCCGATGGGTCGAGCTTCGCTGTGGCGTGGGTCGACGGGAAGGGCAGGCTGTCCGCCGTTCCCTTTCTGGCACCTTTTTCCCCCAACCTCCGCGGGCAGCATCCTCGACTTCGCCTTCCCCTTCGCCTTGGGTCAAGCTCCACGGCAGGGAGGAGGATGATGGTGCCGAGGGACGTGATGGGGTTGTTCAACTAGGAACTGGAGTTCCACCATATCCTGCGACAGCAGCGGGCGGTTATCATGGAGGACGGTGAGGAGGAGCAGGTGATGAGCGTTCGTGATGTTGTTTCTTGGAGTTACTGGAGTGCGTTCTTGAGCGTTTCTTGGTTTCTTCTCAAGCAGGTGGAACCGTCGTACGCCAAGGACGTGCTCCCGAGAAAGGAAAAGGTATAGCCTGAATCAGGTCTTCTTGCTTGCTGGCTTGTGATTTGGAGTATGGAACAATGATTATTTTCTTGGTCAGGGTGTGGAACTGCGATCTCTTAAGTTTGTTGAAATCTTGGGGATGGTTTAGAGTAATACACGCTCAATCTTGGGCAAATGTTGGGGATAGTTTGATTAGGTATTTCATGATTATGGCTCGGGGTTCTTCTTGCAGTGCAGTCTGAATTTAGAGACGAACGAGCATCTTGTTGTGATTATTCGAAACTTTTCAAGATTTAAGTGTCCAGTCTTTTACTCAGTGTGATGGCATATTTTGCTGCAAGTGGAAAATGCAGGGAGACATGAGGATCATGTCGTGGCAACAAATCCTTAAGCCAAAACGAATCACTTTTCAGTGTAAATGACTCGTATTATAGCAGAAGTTAATCTGAATGCTTACACTGTATTACTTAACTTGACATACATTATTTAGATCCTCGGCCACTTTTATGCAAAAGCCTTTGATGGCTTACTCCACCCTGGAGTTTGGTCGAGAAGTTTGGGCCTTTGACCATCTGTTACCTAAACGTTTGAATCTGACTACAAAGCCTCGAAAGTCGAAACTCAGTTCATATAAAAATCGGCAAGAGTATAGAGGATTTCAACACTTTGCTCTCCTCCCATCCCCCTCGTCCCTCTCACAGGGGCGGCGGCGATGTCGGATCTACCCGTCTCGCGGGGCCAGCCCTCCCATTTGCGCCGTCACGCAAGGCCTGGCCGAGGGCAGCGAGTTTAGGGCATTTTTGCCCTGCATACTTTGTCGGGGTAAACTGTGCTAGCTTCCAGATTATTCATTTTCGTTTTACCCTATCGAAGATCAGCTTAGTTTAGTTAACCAAGCTATGTAGTGATGGTGCACATTTGTTCCTGATGTGAGAATGTAGATGTTGAAAATGGAGGAAATGAGATCTTAGGTAGTTAGGCGTGTGCTTGCAGTTTGAAGTAACACAAAGGAGATGGTGGCGAGTTGTTTGAGTCTGAAGATCATTTGTGTCTCTCTTCTCTGTTGCTTGTCGAATTGTAGAAGCAAAGATTAATGTGATGTATGTGAGGGGGCCATTGAAGTTACTTAACTGGTGAGAAGATGTGTGTAAAATGGAGGAAATGAGATCTTAGGTAGTTAGGCGTGTGCTTGCAGTTTGAAGTAACACAAAGGAGATGGTGGCGAGTTGTTTGAGTCTGAAGATCATTTGTGTCTCTCTTCTCTGTTGCTTGTCGAATTGTAGAAGCAAAGATTAATGTGATGTATGTGAGGGGGCCATTGAAGTTACTTAACTGGTGAGAAGATGTGTGTAAAATGGAGGAAATGAGATCTTAGGTAGTTAGGCGTGTGCTTGCAGTTTGAAGTAACACAAAGGAGATGGTGGCGAGTTGTTTGAGTCTGAAGATCATTTGTGTCTCTCTTCTCTGTTGCTTGTCGAATTGTAGAAGCAAAGATTAATGTGATGTATGTGAGGGGGCCATTGAAGTTACTTAACTGGTGAGAAGATGTGTGTAAAATGGAGGAAATGAGATCTTAGGTAGTTAGGCGTGTGCTTGCAGTTTGAAGTAACACAAAGGAGATGGTGGCGAGTTGTTTGAGTCTGAAGATCATTTGTGTCTCTCTTCTCTGTTGCTTGTCGAATTGTAGAAGCAAAGATTAATGTGATGTATGTGAGGGGGCCATTGAAGTTACTTAACTGGTGAGAAGATGTGTGTGGCACGGATTAAAAAAACAGGACATTTTCATCTGATTGTGCTGTCTTAATTCCAGGAGAAGATGTGTTGATTGCTGTAACTGGATACAAAGGGTGCTTCCCTTCCAGGATATCGACCAAGCCTGGCAGCTATGGATCCGTTCGAGGACCAACTTTGGTTCAAAGCCAGGTTTTGGGCATATCGCAGCGCAAGCGGAGGCAGATCTCAGTCAATGCTACTCCGGTTGATAATGCCCTGAAGCTTCCTTCAGTAACTGGTATGACTTGACGCCGGTGTTGTTTTGTGTTCAGAGAAGATGAGTTGTTGTATATTTTTTTTGTAGTTGTTGCAAGTTCTGCCATATCTAAATCCATAGAAAAAGTACCGATTGCTAGCTGTCTTGGAGCTGTTATAATTTGCACAACTATTTTTTAAGATTCATTTTGCTTACATTCATTTAGTGAAGCTCCTGCAGAAGTCAATATTCATTTGAGTGGTGACCAGTGTGCATGATTTTATTTACATTCATATTTAGTAAAGAGCTCCAGTATGTCAAGCTAGCTTGGTGTGAAATGATGAAAAAATGTAGCTGCAACTATGCACATGATGCAAGAGTTATATTTGTGCAGAGGTAGATGCAACTGTGCACATCAGTTGGCTGCCCTCTGTTACTATCTTATTTTTTGTTGAATTAACCAATACCAGAACACAACTCTATCCCACATGAACTCAAGTGTTATGTTGCATGCCATTTTCTGTTGTAGGAGGAGCAGTACACATAGTGAGAGTTCAAGAGAATCTGCTGAAATTGAGGTCACAACAGATGAGGTACATTACACTGACGTTTGTAATGTTTTTTCTGTAGGTTGTGTGCTGATGTTTGTAATGGTATGTGGTCCTGTACTTAGCAAGCCTATGATGCCAATTGAAATGACATCCATGTTAATTAATGCATGTCGATTGAGCTGGCCAGTAGCCAAAACGTGACTTCTTGATGACGAGCATTGTTGGACTCCTTCACTGATATTATTTGCCATGCTTTTATTTTTGCCATGCTTCATATTTTTGCCACGCTTCTACATATCTACCACACTTTTTATTTGCATTTACCTGCTGGTTTAGGCATTATATTATATGATTAAACCTCTCTTGATGCTAGATGTTTGATGTTTTGCCTCTTCGAAATAAAACAAGGGATTATGTGCTCGCATGTTTGTTAATTACCAGTAAAATTGTCAAAGTGTGATTTTTTAATTTTCATATATTGGATAAAATTTTCTGTATGATCTTTGTGTGCTTCTGTTCTTTCATCCGATTTGGCCATGTAGAACTAAGATTTTATTTATGATTGCATGATGGTTCAGATATTTTCTTTTGACGCTTTCACAATTCTACTCTCTCCATCTCATTCTGTCGCTTATCTTCCTCTTGCGCTTTGTTTTATCTGTTCAGTAGCTTGCTTGTGATCCATGTGCTCATTAACTCCATTCTCATGTGTTTCTATTTTTTTTCTCTGCGACAATGCTGACGAGCCATTCTCGTGTGAGTTAGTTTTAAATTCTCAATCTGACTGCATGATGGTTCAGATATTTTCTTTTCATTTGTGCTTTCCCAATTCTATTCTCTAATCTGTGTGATAACTAAGACTTCATATGTTTGGAATTCCAATTACTTTGTTGAGATTGAAGAAATTCATAACCTTGCTGTTTTTTATGTGAGCTTATCCTCTACCCTTATAGTAGCTTACAAAATTTCAATGTACTTCACTTTAATGATATAATGTACTGCCATGGGTGGTTGGGTTAAAGTACTATTTTATGTTGACAATCAATTACAGGCAACTCATCCTATTTGTTTTACAGTCTCATGTTCACATTAGTTTCTCTGCATGGAGACTCAGCTTTGTCGGTGTCACTTTCAGATCAACGGTCATGAATCAAAGTTAACTTCCTCTCTACCTATCATTTAACTGCAACAAAGAATTCGAGCCGGCACTAATACAACTGTCTGATGCTTTGCAAAGTAAGGATTGAGAATATGAAAGAGAACTTGCAATTCCATTCGTCAATGTGCAGTGCCAGGGAACCCATTTACATTTTGCAGGTATGTTCTGGTTCATACTTCTAAAATTTCGACTTATAACTTGTCGTTGCTTTCCACTCCATTTATACAGATGTCTGTTTGAGCAATTCATTAGAATTAATCACAAAATAATTTGCTTAAGATTTCATTTTCCATTTATACAGATGTCTGACATAGGCAGGTAACAAGCTAACAACGACATCAAGTTGTCGGTAGCAGCAACATCAATGGCTGCAGTGGACTTCGTCATCTCATCGGCATGCTCGCCCGCCACAGTACACCACTGCAGCTCCAGCGAGACGCTGGAGCTCATGGCGGCATTCACGGCGATGTGCCTCGTTCCGTACCTCAACTATCTGTATGCGCGATGGAGCGGGAGGGACGGTGTGCTCCGGATGGGATCCGGCACGGTCGGTGGGCTGACGAGGAAGAGGACCGGTGGAGGGGGGATTGACAAGGTGGCGCTGGCAGTCATGCTGGTGTTCATATTCAAGGCGGGGGCGGGTGATGGCTCAAAGGTTGGTAGCTTCTGTATACGTATTGCATCATTGTCTTGCCTTCTTGGAAGCGTGGGTGTTGCTTCAATTGGAACCGTTATTTTTTCCCATGACTTCCAGATGTAATCCTACTTGACTTTTGCATCAGTGATATTTGAAGTTCATCAAATGACTTTGTAATTAAGTTCATATAGTTGATATCTCGCATTTGTATATGCTACCTCTAACAGTATGTGCCAACAAGAGATGAACAAACTAGCTGAAGGGACGCTTTCCCAGCTGGCACCGCCGAGCTACCGCTCAGGCGGCGCGCCAGGGGTGCGCCCCAGCTGCTAGTACCTTCGATGAGTCGGCATCGGCCATCGGGCATTCAGCGATTTGTACTCGTTCGCGTCCGGCTCTAGAGCTCGACGGATCGGCGATGATGTGTGTGTGCTTGTCCAGTGCCCAAGGTGAAAGGGCAAAGCGTGTTCTGAATACTGGCTAGACACTCGAGCGATTGGGAGGCCCCGAAATAGAAATCGGTGAGACCACGTACTGCTGATCAGAATTAGGAACGGAATTTGAAGAAAATGAGCAGGGACGCAAGTTCTTATCGCGAACAGGACGGCTGCTTCTCCGCATCTAACCTCCTTGATTTTTCGCGAAGTGACGGCGGCGGTGTATGCAGGTTGGAAACTTGGAATTAGGTATGCCACATGATTTCAGGATGGCTACGTGATGGAACGTGGAGGAAAGTAGGAAACGAATCGCAAAAATAGAAAAGGAATATGAAGGCCTCGATACGTCGTCTGCCGGTGTCCACGCCTGGCCACGGCCCATGGTTTTCCTAGAGCAAGCCCACAGGCTATCTGGGGAGGGGCCCCTGGATTCGGGGGGCCCGGAGCGGTCGCCCCTCCTGCCCCCCCCCCCCCTCAGGGCCGGCCCTGTGTCCGCGCCGACCCAAACGGATGCAGTCGGACGAAATGGGTCGGCCCTTTAGAGTTGCTTTTAGTTGACATGTGTTTGGTTTTTGCCACACTTCGGCTTGCCACATTTTATTGCCCCTATGGCCCACTTGTCATAGAGATAATTTCTTTGCCAACTATTGCCAAAGTTTGGCGTTTAATTTCTCAGCCACACTTGTATAGCTTGCCATACTTGTGTGGCTAGCCACACTTTGGCTTAGCCATACTAGTCTCCAACCAAACAGACCGTTGATGTGATCCCACGTATCTCTGCGTTGTGGACGAGTTCGTTTGGTCAAACCCGTGATGTGTTCAACAAAAAACCGTGATGTGATGTCTTCTTTGGATCAAGTTCCTTAAAAGCAGCAGGAGCACAACTACTGTTAAAAAAAACCATCCAGAACTACTCGGGACTCGAACTTGGGTCACCTTCGGACTCAAACCCAGGTGGGCTTGCTCGCACCGAGCGAGCCAAGCAAGCAGGGTGACACCCTGCTCTCTTTTCATCTAAAGTTAAAAGTTAAATGCATGAGCAGCTCCGCATCTAACCTCCTTGATTTTTCGCGAAGTGATGGCGGCGGTGTATGCAGGTTGGAAACTTGGAATTAGGTATGCCACATGATTTCAGGATGGCTACGTGATGGAACGTGGAGGAAAGTAGGAAACGAATCGCAAAAATAGAAAAGGAATATGAAGGCCTCGATACGTCGTCTACCGGTGTCCACGCCTGGCCACGGCCCATGGTTTTCCTAGAGCAAGCCCACAGGCTATCTGGGGAGGGGCCCCTGGATTCTGGGGGCCCGGGGCGGTCGCCCCTCCTGCCCCCCCCCCTCAGGGCCGGCCCTGTGTCCGCGCCGACCCAAACGGACGCAGGCGGACGAAATGGGTCGGCCCTTTAGAGTTGCTTTTAGTTGACATGTGTTTGGTTTTTGCCACACTTCGGCTTGCCACATTTTATTGCCCCTATGGCCCACTTGTCATAGAGATAATTTCTTTGCCAACTATTGCCAAAGTTTGGCGTTTAATTTCTCAGCCACACTTGTATAGCTTGCCATACTTGTGTGGCTAGCCACACTTTGGCTTAGCCATACTAGTCTCCAACCAAACAGACCCTTGATGTGATCCCACGTATCTCTGCGTCGTGGACGAGTTCGTTTGGTCAAACCCGTGATGTGTTCAACAAAAAACCGTGATGTGATGTCTTCTTTGGATCAGGTTCCTTAAAAGCAGCAGGAGCACAACTACTGTTAAAAAAAACCATCCAGAACTACTCGGGACTCGAACTTGGGTCACCTTCGGACTCAAACCCAGGTGGGCTTGCTCGCACCGAGCGAGCCAAGCAAGCAGGGTGACACCCTGCTCTCTTTTCATCTAAAGTTAAAAGTTAAATGCATGAGCAGCTCCTAAATTTATGTCATCTAGGTTCACAAATCTTGAAAACATATTTTTGGTAGTAATTTAACAAGTTTGGAGACGTACGGTGTACCACTTATAATAAAGCTCCAGAAATATATTTTCAAACTTTGTGGATTTAAGTAGCACCCCTTGATAAATTTAAGAACCTTATGCATTAACTCTTTAATATATTACTCCTTTTATTTTTTATTAGATGCCGTATTAACTTTGTCCTAAGTCAAACACTTGTATCTTTAACGATTGATTTCGAAAAATTTATATAGGTTCATGTCATAAGATTTAAGTTTTTGGATTCACTATAAAAAATACTATCATAATATAGAATTCAAATGTTGCGACTTGCAAAACTATAAGAATTTTATAAAATAGCTGGTCAAAGATAATAATGTTTAGCTTAGGACAAAGCTAAGCTAATGCGACATGTAGAAAAGAATGGAGGGAGTAATTGAATAACTGAATTAGACACCTTAAAAAAAGCTAGCCGTTGCAAGAATTTAGAGATAAAATTGTAAGAAATCTGTCCTATTTGAATAAAGTTGCTCCAGACGTTAGCAGCAGTACAGCCATTTGTTGTTCCCACAAGCCACAATCGTAATCCTTAAGACCAGTCTTAGTGGATGTTTTATGTCTTAGCTTTAAAAACTCCTATGTGCTGAAAACAGTATAGATATATTTCATTCCATTAAACTTTCATTATCTTTCTTTTCATCTGTACTATACTATGTCAATTTATTTAATGCCCTTCAAGTTTTAAATTGGCCGAATGCAATATTTAGGAACACGATTATTGCTCTCCCCAAAAAGGCACTAATTGCCCCGTTTCAGACCTATACTTGTCTTAAGCTGTCTAGTCTCGCAGGACCCAATCAAAAAACTGGCCTTGAGAGATAAAGGGAATAACTACTAGGCCACGACGACACCTGTGGTTAAGTACTTCCTTTTTCCATTTTTACTTCTTAAGTTCGCGAAGCCGTGGTTTTGTTAAGCTTCCAGAACCAGTTTTTCCAGTTCACTGGTCAGTTTTCCTAGCAGTGTTATTTGTTTTTTTCCTTTTTATTCCTTTTTTATTTTATCTTTGTTTTCTTAAATGCACGGAATTTTTTTTCAAATTCGTGATCTTTATTTCTCAAACTTGACGAGCTTTAAATTGATGATATTATTTTCAAACAATCCATGAAGTTTCCTAATATTTGCTAACTTTTCTTGATGAGGTAAAATTTATAAACACTTTTCAATTTTGGAAACGTTTTTAAAAAATTGATGAACTTTTTAAAAATTCATGAACTTTTTTCTAAATTGAGTAGAACTATTCTGAAAATGTATGATTTTTTTAGATTTGATGAACATTTTCCAGATTCGATGATTTTAAAAAAAATGATGAATGCTCTTTTAAAATCGATGAACTTTTTTCAAAACTGATGATTTTTTTTTCAAATTCGTTGACTTTTCTGTCCAAATCAATGAACCTTTTCAGATTCGCTAACATTTTTTCAAAATGAGTGAACACTTTTTCAATTTCGTGAACTTTTTTAAAAGGGAAAATTTTATTTTGGCCACTCTAGATTTTGATATTTTACTTTTGCCACTCTTAGTTTTTGACAATTATCACAAATTTCATTCCCATGGGAAAAGCAAAATTTTCAAAGTGGCAATTGTGATAATTGTCAAAAGCTAAGAATGGCACAAATAAAATAAAATAATTTTACTTTTGCCATAGAATGACAATTGTGATAATTGTCAAAAGCTAAGAGTAGTAAAAGTGAAATGTCAAAATCTAGAGTGGCACAAGAAAAATTGGCAAAATCTAGAGTGCCAAAAACAAATTTTTCCTTTTTTAAAAGGCTATCATAAACTCTTTTCTAAATTTCGTGAATTTTTTTGCAATTGATGTTTTTTTTAAAAATTAATGAAATTTTCTGAAATCAATGAACATTTTTGAAAAATGATTAATTTTTAAAATTGTGGACTTTTTAAAAATGAATGAACTTTTTTAAAAAAATACAAGAATTTTTTGAAATTACTGAAATTTTTCAATGTTGTTGACTTTTTTTCAAATTGATCGAGTTTTTTAAGTTTGTGAACGTTTTCTTTGAAAATAGAACATTTTTTGATTCCCGAATTTCTTATTTTTTTTGATTTTTTCGGGTATTTCCTCAGGAAAAATCGTTTTTTAAGTCAACCGTTCAACAATAGCGTATGCGTTGGCGAGCGATTAACCTCGTTTCGTAGTGGGCCGGCCCATATAATCAGCGCGTGAGCGCCAGAACCAAACAGCGCCGCTACGGGTCAAGGGCCAGACACTTTTAGAGTATATAACACTTGTTTTTTTTGCGGCAATAGAGTATATAACTCAGCCCACAGGCTTTAAATCCAATATTGCCGTCCCTGTTGTCGTCATTTATCTTTGCAACAATTTTTTTTTGCGAACAGGCCCACAGATCTATTAATAAACCCAACAAGATACAAGTAGCACCCCACAAAGATAACAAATTACAACGTAGTCCCTGAGGGGCCACAGAATCGCCACATCCACCAGAATGAGTCGAGGACGTGCCGCCGGCATCGCCGCTATGCATAATCGCCGGTGAATCTATATAGCAGACGGGTAGTCTCCGAACTTAGGTCTTGGGAACCAACACCCTGACGAAATAGCCGTCTCTGACAAAGTTTCCAATAGATCTGAACGCCACGAGCTCATGTACGGATAGCAACACCAGACTTCATAGACCGTCGTAGGCTCTAAGTCTCTTTTTTGATTTTTTTTTTGACTGGAGCGGGACAGAAAAAACTGCACATGATGCAGTACATAGGAATTGACCTCGAGACCTCATATTGGGAAACGACTGTTCTGTTCCTACTACTCCAACCAACATCTGTTGTTGACAATCAGAAACCGGAAACATTTAAGAACATAACACAACGTCTAGAATAGAAAACATGTTTGAAAATTTTCAATTTTTTTATACAGATTGTGATTTTTTCAAATATCCGATATTTTTAAAAACAGAAACAATTTTGAAAATTTTAAATGTATTTTTAAAATATGAAGAGATTTTATCATTCCTTTGTTTAAAAAAAGAACACAATTTGCTATTCCAAACAATTTCTTCTCGAACTAAATTTAAAAACATGCACAACTTTTGAAAATCCGTCATCAATTTTTAGAGTGTGGATATTTTTTCAAAACACGATTTTTTTCTCATTTTAATAATGAATTCTCAATAAAAAATTGTTTCACAATTTAAAGAATGTTGACATTTTTAAATGTTCATGCATTTCAAAAAAATGTGATGTTTAAAAAATGTGTTATACAATGGAAAAAATATAACTTTCATAAAAATGTTCGTGATTTTTAAAAAAGAAACTTCAGAAATTTCAATAAAAATCATGACACTTTCTTGAATTTTTTGATGCATTGTGAAAAAAATGTTCGCATATTTTTTTTTTAAAAAATTCATTCCATTTAGAAAAATGTTCAGTATGAATTTGAAAAATGCTCACCATGTATTCTAAAAAATGCTTAGGTCTGTATTTGAAAAATTATTCATCATGTATTTCGAAAAAAATGGTTAGTGTGTGTTAAAAATGTTGTCGTGTATACAGAAAATATAAAATGTGTATTACAAAAGTGGACATTTATTTGTAAAAAATACAATTATATAGGGGTACTCGATTGGGAACGAGTTGTGTGCCGAGAGTGGACATGCAGCTATGTCGGGCCTGAGTTGCATGTTTGGCTTGGACATGCAACTGGGCTGCTGCTCTGTGCAGTTAAAGATGGGATCCAACCTATTCTATTTGCTTGTTTCCTATAATCTGTGCTCGATTTCATATTTCTGTATCCTTCGATTCCCGGGACAGATCTACTCTCCTTTATACTTACCTCAAACAACGAGCGAAGTCGAGATGTTGATGAGAAAGGGGGGGGGGGGGGGTTTACATATTGGGGTTGGGCATGGAACTAGATAGGGGTCAGGGCAAGTTGCGTGTTGAAAAACAAAGCGCTGAAGGAAAATATGCCCTAGAGGCAATAATAAAGTTATTATTTATTTCCTCATTTCATGATAAATGTTTATTATTCATGCTAGAATTGTATTAACCGGAAACTTAGTACATGTGTGGATACATAGACAAACATAGTGTCACTAGTATGCCTCTACTTGACTAGCTCGTTGAAGCAAAGATGGTTAAGTTTCCTAGCCATAGACATGAGTTGTCATTTGATTAACGGGATCACATCATTAGAGAATGATGTGATTGACTTGACCCATTCCGTTATCTTAGCACTTGATCATTTAGTATATTGCTATTACTTTCTTCATTACTTATACATCTTCCTATGATTATGAGATTATGTAACTCCTGGATACCGGAGGAACACTTTGTGTGCTACCAAACGTCACAACGTAACTGGATGATTATAAAGGTGCTCTACAAGTGTCTTCGATGGTACTTGTTGAGTTGGCATAGATCGAGATTAGGATTTGTCACTCCGATTGTCGGAGAGGTATCTCTGGGCCCTCTCGGTAATGCACATCACTATAAGCCTTGCAAGCAATGTGACTAATGAGTTAGTTGCGGGATAATGCATTACGAAACGAGTAAAGAGACTTGCCAGTAATGAGATTGAACTAGGTATTGAGATACCGGCGATCGAATCTCGGGCAAAGTAACATACCGATGACAAAGGGAACAACGTATGTTGTTATGCGGTTTGACCGATAAAGATCTTCGTAGAATATGTAGGAACCAATATGAGCATCCAGGTTCCCCCATTGGTTGTTGACTGGAGATGAATCTTGGTCATGTCTACATAGTTCTCGAACCGTAGGGTCCGCACGCTTAACGTTCGGTGACGATCGGTATTATGAGTTTATGTGTTTTGATGTACCGAAGGTTGTTCGGAGTCCCGGATGAGAGCAGGGACATGACGAGGATTCTCGAAATGTTTGAGACATAAAGATCGATATATTGTAAGGCTATATTCGGACATCGCAAAAGTTCTGAGTGGTTCGGGTATTTATCGGAGTACCAGAGAGTTACGGGAATTCGTCGGGGAGTATATGGGCCTTATTGGGCTTTAGGGAAAGAGAGAGGGGCTGCCTAGGGCAGGCCGCGTGCCCCCAAGGCCTAGTCCGAATTGGACTAGGGGGAGAGGCAGCGCCCCCTCCTTCCTTCTCTTCTCTCTTCCCCTTCCTTCTCTCCTACTCCTACTACATGGAAGGGGGAATCCTACTCCCGGTGGGAGTAGGACTCCCCATGGCGCGCCATAGTAGAGGGCCGGCCTCCCCTCCTCCTCTCCTTTATATACGCGGGAGGGGGGCACCCCATAGACACACAAGTTGATCATTGATCTCTTGGCCGTGTGCGGTGCCCCCCTCCACCATAATCCACCTCGATCATATTGTCGTAGTGCTTAGGCGAAGCCCTGCGCCGGTAGCTTCATCATCACCGTCATCACGTCGTCGTGCTGACGAAGCTCTCCTTCAAAGCTCTACTGGATCATGAGTTCGTGGGACGTCATCGAGCTGAACGTGTGCAGATCGCGGAGGTGCCGTACGTTCGGTACTAGGATCGGTCGATCATGAAGACGTACGACTACATCAACCGCGTTGTCATAACGCTTCCGCTTTCGGTCTACGAGGGTACATGGACAACACTCTCCCCTCTCGTTGCTATGCATCACCATGATCTTGCATGTGCGTAGGATTTTTTTTGAAATTACTACTTTCCCCAATAGTGGCATCAGAGCCAGGTTTATGCGTAGATGTTATATGCACGAGTAGAACACAAGTGAGTTGTGGGCGATACTAGTGATACTGCTTACCAGCATGTCATACTTTGATTTGGCGGTATTGTTGGATGAAGCGGCCCAGACCGACATTACGCGTACGCTTATGCGAGATTGGCTCTACCAACGTGCTTCGCACACAGGTGGCTGGCGGGTGTCAGTTTCTCCAACTTTAGTTGAGTCGAGTGTGGCTACGCCTGGTCCTTGCTGAAGGTTAAAATAGCACATACTTGACAAAATATCGTTGTGATTTTGATGCGTAGGTAAGAACGGTTCTTGCTTAGCCCGTAGCAGCCACGTAAAACTTGCAACAACAAAATAGAGGACGTCTAATTTGTTTTTGTAGGGCATGTTGTGATGTGATATGGTCAAGACATGATGCTAAATGTTATTGTATGAGATGATCATGTTTTGTAACAGAGTTATCGGCAACTGGCAGGAGCCATATGGTTGTCGCTTTATTGTATGAAATGCAATCGCCATGTAATTGCTTTACTTTATCACTAAGCGGTAGCGATAGTCGTAGAAGCAATAGTTGGCGAGACGACAACAATGTTACAATGAAGATCAAGGTGTCGCGTCGGTGACGATGGTGATCATGACAGTGCCTTGGAGGTGGAGATCAAAGGCACAAGATGATGATGGCCATATCATATCACTTATATTAATTGCATGTGATGTTTATCCTTTATGCAGCTTATTTTGCTTAGATCGATGGTAGCATTATAAGATGATCTCTCACTAAATTTCAAGGTACAAGTGTTCTTCCTGAGTATGCACCGTTGCGAAAGTTCGTCGTGCCGAGACACCATGTGATGATCGGGTGTGATAAGATCTATGTTCACATACAACGGGTGCAAGCCAGTTTTGCACACGCAGAATACTCGGGTTAAACTTGACGAGCCTAGCATATGCAGATATGGCCTCAGAACACTGAGACCGAAAGGTCGAGCGTGAATCATATAGTAGATATGATCAATATAGTGATGTTCATCATTGAAAACTACTCCATCTCACGTGATGATCGGACATGGTTTAGTTGATTTGGATCACGTGATCACTTAGATGATTGGAGGGATGTCTATCTAAGTGGGAGTTCTTAAGTAATTTAATTAATTGAACTTAGTCCTGGTAGTATTAGCATATCTATGTTGTAGATCAATAGCTCACGATGTAGCTCCCCGTTTATTTTTATATGTTCCTAGAGAAATATAAGTTGAAAGATGATAGTAGCAATGATGAGGACTTGGTCCGTGATCTGAGGATTTTCCTCATTGCTGCACCGAAGAATTATGTCCTTGATGCACCGCTAGGTGACAGACCTATTGCAGGAGCAGATGCAGACGTTATGAACGTTTTGACAAAAGCTCGGTATGATGACTACTTGATAGTTTAGTGCACCATGCTTTACGACTTAGAAACGGGACTTCAAAAATGTTTTGAATGACATGGAGCATATTAGATGTTCCAAGAGTTGAAATTGGTATTTCATACTCATGCCCATATCAAGAGGTATGAGACCTCTGACAGTACTTTGCCTACAACATGGAGGAGAACAACTCAACTAGTGAGCATCTGCTTAGATTGTGTGGGTACTACAATTACTTGAATCAAGTGGGAGTTAATCTTCCAGATAAGATAGTAATTGACAAAGTTCTCTAGTCACTATCTCCAAGTTACTAGAACTTCGTGATGAACTATAATATGCAAGGGATGACGAAAGTAATTCCCGAGCTCTTCGCGATACTGAAATCGGTGAAGGTAGAAATCAAGAAAGAGCATCAAGTGTTGATGGTTAACAAGAGCACTAGTTTCAAGAAAAGGGCAAATGGATAGAAGGGGAACTTCAAGAAGAATGACAAGCAAGTTGTTGCTCAAGTGAAGAAGCCCAAGTCTGGACCTAAGCCTAAGACTGAGTGCTTCTACTGCAATAGAAATGGTCACTGGAAGTGGAACCTAGATACTTGGCGGATAAGAAGGATGACAGAGTGAACAAAGGTATATTTGATATACATGTTATTTATGTGTACTTTACTAGTATTTATAGCAACCCCTCGGCATTTGATACTGGTTCAATTGCTAAGAGTAGTAACTCGAAACGGGAGTTGTAGAATGAACAGAGACTAGTTAAGTGTGAAGTGACGATGTGTATTGGAAGTGGTTCCAAGATTGATATGATCATCATTGCACACTCCCTATACTTTCGGGGTTAAGTGTTGAACCTAAATAAATGTTATTTGGTGTTTGCATTGAGCATGAATATGATTTGATCATGTTTATTGCAATACGGTTATTCATTTAAGTCAGAGAATAATTGTTGTTCTATTTACATGAATAAAACCTTCTATGGTCATACACTCAATGAAAATGGTTTGTTGGATCTCGATCGTAGTGATGCACATATTCATAATATTGAAGCCAAGAAATGCAAAGTTAATAATGATAGTGCAAATTATTTGTGGCACTGCCGTTTAGGTCATATTGGTGTAAAGCGCATGAAGAAACTCCATGTTGATGGGCTTTTGGAATCACTTGATACTTGCGAACCATGCCTTATGGGCAAGGTGACTAAAACTCCGTTCTCCGGAACAATGGAGCGAGCAACAGAATTGTTGGAAATCAAACATACTGATGTATGTGGTGCGATGAATATTGAGGCTCGCGGTGGGTATCGTTATTTTCTCACCTTCACAGATGATTTGAGCAGATATGGGTATATCTACTTGATGAAACATAAGTTTGAAACATTTGAAAAGTTCAAAGAATTTCGGAGTGAAGTGGAAAATCATCGTAACAAGAAATAAAGTTTCTATGATCTGACCGTGGAGGAGAATATTTGAGTTACGAGTTTGGTCTTCATTTGAAACAGTGCGGAATAATTTCGCAACACACGCCACCTAGAACACCACAGCGTAATGGTGTGTCCGAACGTCGTAACCGCACTTTATTAGATATGGTGCGATCTATGATGTCTCTTACCAATTTACCACTATCGTTTTGGGGTTATGCATCAGAGATAGCTGCATTCACGTTAAATAGGGCACCATCTAAATCCGTTGAGACAACACCATATGAACCGTGGTTTGGTAAGAAACCAAAGTTGTCGTTTCTTAAAGTTTGGGGTTGCGATGGTTATGTGAAAAAAAAACTTCAACCTGATAAGCTCGAACCCAAATCGGAGAAATGTGTCTTCATAGGATACCCAAAGGAGACTGTTGGGTACACCTTCTATCACAGATCCGAAGGCAAGATATTCGTTGCTAAGAATGGACCCTTTCTAGAGAAGGAGTTTCTCTCGAAAGAAGTGAGTGGGAGGAAAGTAGAACTTGATGAGGTAACTGTACCTGCTCCCTTGTTGGAAAGTAGTTCATCACAGAAATTAGTTCATGTGATTCCTACACCAATTAGTGAGGAACCTAATGATGATGATCATGTAACTTCAGATCAAGTTACTACTAAACCTCGTAGGTCAACCAGAGTGAGATCCGCATTAGAGTGGTACGGTAATCTTGTTCTGGAGGTCATGTTACTTGACCATGACGAACCTACGAACTATGAGGAAGCGATGATGAGCCCAGATTCCATGAAATGGCTTGAGGCCATGAAATCTGAGATGGGATCCATGTATGAGAACAAAGTGTGTACTTTGGTTGACTTGTCCGATGATCGGCAAGCCATAGAAAATAAATGGATCTTCAAGAGGAAGACGGACGCTGATAGTAATGTTAATATCTACAAAGCTAGACTTGTTGAAAAAGGTTTTTGACAAAGTTCAAGGTGTTGACTACGATGAGATTTTCTCACTCGTGGCGATGCTTAAGTCTGTCCAAATCATGTTAGCAAATTGCCACATTTTATGAAATCTGGAAAATGGATGTCAAAACTACATTCCTTAATGGATTTCTTAAAGAAGAGTTGTATATGATGCAACCAGGAGGTTTTGTCGATCCTAAAGGTGCTAACAAAAAATGTGCAAGCTCCAACGATCCATCTATGGACAGGTGCAAGCATCTTGGTGTTGGAATATACGCTTTGATGAGTTGATCAAAGCATATAGTTTTATACAGACTTGCGTTGAAGCCTGTATTTACAAGAAAGTGAGTGGAAGCACTACAACATTTCTGATAAGTATATGTGAATGACATATATTGATCTGAAATAATGTAGAATTTTATGGAAAGCACAAAGGAGTATTTGAAAGGAGTTTTTCAAAGAAAGACCTCGGTGAAGCTGCTTACATATTAAGCATCAAGATATATAGAGATCGATCAAGACGCTTGATACATTTTTTCAATGAGTACATACCTTGACAAGATTTTGAAGTAGTTTAAAATGGAACAGTCAAAGAAAGAGTTTATGCCTGTGTTGTAAGGTGTGAAATTGAGTAAGACTCAAAGCCTAACCATGGCAGAAGATAGAAATAGAATGAAAGTCATTCCCTATGCCTCAGCCATAGGTTCTATAAAGTATGCCATGTTGTGTACCAGATCAATTGTATACCCTACACTGAGTTTGGCAAGGGAGTACAATAGTGATCTAGGAGTAGATCACTGGACATCGGTCAAAATTATCCTTAGTGGAATAAGTATATGTTTCTCGATTATGGAGGTGACAAAAGGTTCGTCGTAAAGGGTTACGTCAATGCAAGTCTTGACACTGATCCAGATGACTCTAAAGTCTCAATCTGGATACATATTGAAAGTGGGAGCAATTAGCTAGAGTAGCTGCATGCAGAGCATTGTTGACATAGAAATTTGCAAAATACATACGGATCTGAATATGGCAGACCCGTTGACTAAACTTTTCTCACAAGCAAAACATGATCACACCTTAGTATTCTTTGGGTGTTAATGACATGGCGATGTGAACTAAGATTATTGACTCTAGTAAACCCTTTGAGTGTTGGTCACATGGTGATGTGAACTATGGGTGTTAATCACATGGTGATGTGAACTATTGGTGTTAAATCACATGGAGATGCGAACTAAGATTATTGACTCTAGTGCAAGTAGGAGACTGAAGGAAATATGCCCTAGAGGCAATAATAAATTTATTATTTTTTTCTTTATTTCATGATAAATGTTTATTATTCATGCTGTAATTGTATTAACCGGAAACTTAGTACATGTGTGGATACATAGACAAACAGAGTGTCACTAGTATGCCTCTACTTGACTAGCTCGTTGAATCAAAGATGGTTAAGTTTCGTAACTATAGACATGAGTTGTCATTTGATTAACGGGATCACATCATTAGAGAATGATGTGATTGACCTAACCCATTCCGTTAGCTTAGCACTTGATCGTTTAGTATATTGCTATTGCTTTCTTCATGACTTATACATGTTCCTTTGACTATGAGATTATGCAACTCCCGGATACCGGAGGAACACTTTGTGTGCTACCAAACGTCACAACATAAATGGGTGATTATAAAAGTGCTCTACAGGTGTCTCCGATAGTACTTGTTGAGTTGGCATAGATCGAGATTAGGATTTGTCACTCCGATTGTCGGAGAGGTATCTCTAGGCCCTCTCGGTAATGCACATCACTATAAGCCTTGCAAGCAATGTGACTAATGAGTTAGTTGCGGGATGATGCATTACAGAACGAGTAAAGAGACTTGCTGGTAACGAGATTGAACTAGGTATTGAGATACCGACGATCGAATCTCGGGCAAGTAACATACCGATGACAAAGGGAACAACGTATGTTGTTATGCGGTTTAACCGATAAAGATCTTCGTAGAATATGTAGGAACCAATATGAGCATCCAGGTTCCGCTATTGGTTATTGACCGGAGATGAGTCTCGGTCATGTCTACATAGTTCTCGAACCCGTAGGGTCCGCACGCTTAACGTTCGGTGAAGATCAGTATTATGAGTTTATGTGTTTTGATGTACCGAAGGTTGTTCGGAGTCCCGGATGAGATCAGGGACATGACGAGGAGTCTCAAAATGTTTGGTAGATAAAGATCGACATATTGGAAGGCTATATTCGGACATCGGAAAGGTTCTGAATGGTTCGGGTATTTATCGGAGTACCGGAGAGTTACGGGAATTCGCCGGGGAGTATATGGGCCTTATTGGGCTTTATGGGAGAGAGAGAGAGGGGCTGCCTAGGGAAGGCCACGCGCCCCCAAGGCCTAGTCCAAATTGGACTAGGGGGAGAGGCAGCGCCCCTCCTTCCTTCTCTTCTCTCTTCCCCTTCCTTCTCTCCTACTCCTACTACATGGAAGGGGGGAATCCTACTCCCGGTGGGAGTAGGACTCCCCATGGCGCGCCATAGTAGAGGGCCGTGTTGGGGAACGTAGCAGAATTTTAAAATTTTCTACGCATCACCAAGATCAATCTAGGGAGTCATCTAGCAACGAGGGAGAGGGGAGTGCATCTACATACCCTTGTAGATCGCGAGCGGAAGCGTTCAAGAGAACGGGGTTGATGGAGTCGTACTCGTCGTGATCCAAATCACCGATGACCGAGCGCCGAACGGACGGCACCTCCGCGTTCAACACACGTACGGTTGGGGAAGATGTCTCCTCCTTCTTGATCCAGCAAGGGGAAGGAGAGGTTGATGGAGATCCAGCAGTACGACGGCGTGGTGGTGGAAGCAGCGGTGATCTCGGCAGGGCTTCGCCAAGCTCCAACGAGAAGGAGAGGTGTTACAAGGGGAGAGGGAGGTGCCAGGGACTTAGGTGCGGCTGCCCTCCCTCCCCCCCACTATATATAGGGCCCCTAGGGGGGGCGCCGGCCCTAGGAGATCCCATCTCCAAGGGGGGGCGGCGGCCAAGGGGGGACTTGCCCCCCAAGTCAGGTGGGGCGCCCCCACCCCTAGGGTTTCCAACCCTAGGCGCAGGGGGAGGCCCATGGGGGCCGCACCAGCCCACCAGGGGCTGGTTCCCCCTCCCACTTCAGCCCATGGGGCCCTCCGGGATAGGTGGCCCCACCTGGTGGACCCCCGGGACCCTTCCGGTGGTCCCGGTACAATACCGATTACCCCCGAAACTTTCCCGATGGCCGAAACTGGACTTCCTATATATAAATCTTCACCTCCGGACAATTCCGGAACTCCTCGTGACGCCCGAGATCTCATCCGGGACTCCGAAAAACTTTCAGGTTACCGCATACTAATATCTCTACAACCCTAGCGTCACCGAACCTTAAGTGTGTAGACCTTACGGGTTCGGGAGACACGCAGACATGACCGAGATGACTCTCCGGTCAATAACCAACAGCGGGATCTGGATACCCATGTTGGCTCCCACATGTTCCATGATGATCTCATTGGATGAACCACGATGTCGAGGATTCAATCAATCCCGTATTCAGTTCCCTTTGTCAATCGGTACGTTACTTGCCCGAGATTCGATCATCGGTATCCCAATACCTCGTTCAATCTCGTTACCGGCAAGTCACTTTACTCGTACCGTAATGCATGATCCTGTGACCAAACACTTGGTCACATTGAGCTCATTATGATGATGCATTACCGAGTGGGCCCAGAGATACCTCTCCGTCATACGGAGTGACAAATTCCAGTATCGATCCGTGTCAACCCAACAGATACTTTCGGGGATAACTGTAGTATACCTTTATAGTCACCCAGTTATGTTGTGATGTTTGGTACACCCAAAGCACTCCTACGGCATCCGGGAGTTACACGATCTCATGGTCTAAGGAAATGATACTTGACATTGGAAAAGCTCTAGCAAACGAACTACACGATCTTGTGCTATGCTTAGGATTGGGTCTTGTCCATCACATCATTCTCCTAATGATGTGATCCTGTTATCAATGACATCCAATGTCCATGGTCAGGAAACCGTAACCATCTATTGATCAACGAGCTAGTCAACTAGAGGCTTACTAGGGACATGGTGTTGTCTATGTATCCACACATGTATTATGGTTTTTGGTTAATACAATTATAGCATGAACAATAGACAATTATCATGAACAAGGAAATACAATAATAACCATTTTATTATTGCCTCTAGGGCATATTTCCAACAGTCTCCCACTTGCACTAGAGTCAATAATCTAGTTCACATCACTATGTGATTGCAATGAATCCAACAACCATGGGGTATGTTCATATCTTGCTTGTGAGAGAGGTTTATCAGTCAATGGGTCTGAACCTTTCAGATCCATGTGTGCTTTACAAATCTCTATGTCATCTTATAGCTACAGCTACCACGCGCTACTTGGAGCTATTCCAAATAACTGCTCTACTATACGAATCCGGTTTACTCCTCAGAGTCATCCGGATTAGTGTCAAAGTTTGCATCGACGTAACCCTTTACGACGAACTCTTTTACCACCTCCATAATCGAGAAAATTCCTTAGTCCACTAGTTACTAAGGATAAGTTCGACCGCCGTCATGTGATCCATTCCTGGATCACTCTTGTACCCCTTGACTGACTCATGGCAAGGCACACTTCAGGTGCGGTACACAACATAGCATACTATAGAGCCTACGTCTAAAGCATAGGGGACGACCTTCGTCCTTTCTCTCTCTTCTGCCGTGGTCAGGTCTTGAGTCTTAGTCAATACTCACACCTTGTAACACAGCCAAGAACTCCTTCTTTGCTGATCTATTTTGAACTCCTTCAAAATCTTGTCACGGTATGTATTAATTTGAAAGTACTATTAAGCATTTTTGATCTATCCTTATAGATCTTGATGCTCAATGTTCAAGTAGCTTAATCTAGGTTTTCCATCGAAAAACACTTTTCAAATAACCCTGCATGCTTTCCAGAAATTCTACATCATTTTTGATCAACAATATGTTAACAACATGTACTCATCAAAAATTCTATAGTGCTCCCACTCACTTCTTTGGAAATACAAGTTTCTCATAAACTTTGTATAAACCCAAAATCTTTGATCATCTCATCAAAGCGTACATTCCAATTCCGAGATGCTTACTCCAGTCCTTAGAAGGATTGCTGGAGCTTTGCATAGTTGTTAGAATCTTTCAGGATTGACAAAACCTTCTGGTTGTATCACATACAACCTTTCCTCAAGAAAAACGTCGAGGAAACAATGTTTTGACATCCTATCTGCAAGATTTCATAAATAATGCAGTGACTGCTAACATAATTCCAACAGACTCTTAGCATTGCTACGAGTGAGAAAGTCTCATCGTAGTCAATTCCTTGAATTTGTCGGGAAACATCTTAACGACAAGTCGAGCTTTCTTAATGGTGACACTTACCATCATTGTCTGTCTTCCTTTTAAAATCCATCTGCACCCAACAACCTTACGACCATCAAGTAGTTCTTTCAAAGTCTATACTTTGTTTTATACATGGATCCTCTCTCGGATTTAATGGCCTCAAGCCATTCGTCGGAATCCAGGCCCACCATCGCTTCTCCATAGCTCGTAGGTTCATTGCTGTCTAGCAACATGACTTCCAAGATAGGATTACGTACCACTCTGAAGTAGTACACATCCTTGTCGACCCATGAGGTTTGGTAGTGACTTGATCCGAAGTTTCATGATCACTATCATAAGCTTCCACTTCAATTGGTGTAGGTGCCACAGGAACAACTTCCTGTGCCCTGCTACACACTAGTTGAAGTGACGGTTCAATAACCTCATCAAGTCTCCACCATCCTCCCACTCAATTCTTTCGAGAGAAACTTTTCCTCGAGAAAGGACCCGTTTCTAGAAACAATCACTTTTGCTTCCGGATCTGAAATAGGAGGTATACCCAACTATTTTTGGGTATTCTATGAAGATGCATTTATCCGCTTTGGGTTCGAGCTTATCAGCCTAAAACTTTTTCACATAAGCATCGCAGCCCCAAACTTTTAAGAAATGACGGCTTAGGTTTCTCTAAACCATAGTTCATACAGTGTCGCCTCAACGGAATTGTGTGGTGACCTATTTAAAGTGAATGCGGTTGTCTCTAATTCCTAACCCATAAACGATAGTGGTAATTCGATAAGAGACATCATGGTATGCACCATATCCAATAGGGTGCAGTTATGATGTTCGGACACACCATCACACTATGGTGGTCCAGACGGTATTATTTGTGAAACAATTTCCATAATGTCTTAATTGTGTGCCAAACTCATAACTCAGATATTCATCTCTATGATCATATCATAGACATTTTATCATCTTGTCACGGCGATCACTCTGACATTACTTAAACTTTTCAATAATTCAGACTTGTGTTTCATCAAGTAAATATACTCATCATCTACTCAAATCATATGTGAAGTAAGAACATAACGATATCCACTGCGTGCCTCAGCACTCATTGGACTGCACACATCAAAATGTATTACTTCCAACAAGTTGCTTTCTTGTTCCATCTTACTGAAAATGAGGCCTTTCAGTCATCTTGCCCATGTGGTATGATTTGCATGTCTCAAGTGATTCAAAATCAAGTGAGTGCAAACGATCCATCTGCATGGAGTTTCTTCATGCATATCTACCAATAGACATGGTCCGCATGTCTCAATCTTTTTAAAAACGAGTGAGTCCAAAGATCCATCAACATGGAGCTTCTTCATGCGTTTTATACCAACATGACTCAAATAGCAGTGCCACAAGTACGTGGTACTATCATTACTATCTTATATCTTTTGGCATGAACATGTATATCACTACGATCGAGACTCAATGAACCATTCATCTTAGGTGCAAGACCATTGAAGGTATTATTCAAATAAACAGAGTAACCATTATTCTCCTTAAATAAATAACCGTATTGCGATAAACATAATCCAATCATGTCTATGCTCAACGCAAACACCAAATAACAATTATTTAGGTTTAACACCAATCTCGATGGTAGAGGGAGCATGCGATGCTTGATCACATCAACCTTGGAAACACTTCCAACACATATCGTCATCTCACCTTCAGCTAGTCTCCATTTATTCCGTAGCCTTTTATTTCGAGTTACTAACACTTAGCAACTGAACCGGTATTTTAATACCCTGGTGCTACTAGGAGTACTAGTAAAGTACACATTAATATAACATATATTCAAAATACTTCTGTTGACCTTGCCAGCCTTCTCATCTACCAAGTATCTAGGGTAGTTCTGCTTCAGTGACCGTTCCCCTCATTACATAAGCACTTAGTCTCGGGTTTGGTTCAACCTTGGGTTTCTTTACTAGAGCAGCAACTGATTTGCCGTCTCATGAAGTATCCATTCTTTCCCTTGCCCTTCTTAAAACTAGTGGTTTAACCATCAACAATTGATGCTCCTACTTGATTGCTACTTTCGCAGTGTCAAACATCGTGAGTTGCTCAAGGATCATCATGTCTATCCCTGATATGTTATAGTTCATCACGAAGCTCCAATAGCTTGGTGGCAGTGACTATGGAGAATCATCACTATCTCATCTGGAGATTAACTCCCACTCGATTCAAGCGATTGTAGTACTCAGACAATCTGAGCACATGCTCAACGATTGAGCTTTTCTCCCTTAGTTTGCAGGCTTAAGAAACTTGTCAGAGGTCTCATACCTTTTGACGTGGGCACTAGTCTGAAATCCCAATTTCAGTCTTTGGAACATCTCATATGTTCTGCGACGTTTCAAAACGTCTTTGGTGCCACAATTTTAAACCGTTAGTATTACTCACTGAACTTCACGTAGTCATCAAAACGTGTATGTCAGATGTTTCCCAACATGTACAGACAACGCTCGAGGTTCAGCACACTGAGCGGTGCATTAAGGACATAATCCTTCTGTGCAGCAATGAGGACAATCCTCAGTTTACGGACCCAGTCCGCATAATTGCTACTGTCAACTCTCAACTAAATTTTCTCTAGGAACATATCTAAAATAGTAGAACTATAGCGCAAGCAACGACATAATTTGCAAAGACCTTTTGACTATGTTCATGATAATTAAGTTCATCTAATCAAATTATTCAATGAACTCCCACTTAGATAGACATCCCTCTAGTCATCTAAGTGATACATGATCCGAGTCAACTAAGCCGTGTCCGATCATCACGTGAGACGGACTAGTCATCATCGGTGAACATCTTCATGTTGATCGTATCCACTATACGACTCATGTTCAACCTTCCGGTCTTCCGTGTTCCGAGGCCATGTCTGTACATGCTAGGCTCATCAAGTTAACCTAAGTGTATTGCGTGTGTAAATCTGGCTTACACCCGTTGTATGCGAACGTTAGAACCTATCACACCCGATCATCACGTGGTGCTTCGGAACAACCGACCTTAGCAAGGGTGCACAGTTAGGGGGAACACTTTCTTGAAATTTTAGTGAGGGATCATCTATTTATGCTACCGTCATTCTAAGAAAATAAGATGTAAACATGACAAACATCACATGCAAATCATAAAGTGACATGATATGGCCAATATCATCTTGCGCCTTTGATCTCCATCTTCGAGGCGCGGCATGAACACCATCGTCACCGGCATGACACCATGATCTCCATCATCGTGTCTTCATGAAGTTGCCTCGCCAACTATTACTTCTACTACTATGGCTAACAGTTAGCAATAAAGTAAAGTAATTACATGGCATTTTCATTGACACGCAGGTCATAAATAAATTAAGACAACTCCTATGGCTCCTGCCGGTTGTCATACTCATCGACATGCAAGTCGTGATCCTTATTACAAGAACATGATCAATCTCATACATCACATCTATCATTCATCACATCCTTTTGGCCATATCACATCACATAGCAAACCTTGCAAAAACAAGTTAGACGTCCTCTAATTGTTGTTGCATGTTTTACGTGGCTGCTATGGGTTTCTAGAAAGAACGTTTATTACCTACGCCAAAACCACAACGTGATATGCCAATTTCTATTTACCCTTCATAAGGACCCTTTTCATCGAATCCGATCCGACTAAAGTGGGAGAGACAGACACCCGCTAGCCACCTTATGCAACTAGTGCATGTCAGTCGGTGGAACCTGTCTCACGTAAGTGTACGTGTAAGGTCGGTCCGGGCCGCTTCATTCCACGATGCCGCCGAATAAAGATAAGACTAGTAACGGCAAGTAAATTTACAAAATCGACGCCCACAACAACTTGTGTTCTACTCGTGCATAGAAACTACGCATAGACCTAGCTCATGATGCCACTGTTGGGGAACGTAGCAGAATTTTAAAATTTTCTACGCATCACCAAGATCAATCTAGGGAGTCATCTAGCAACGAGGGAGAGGGGAGTGCATCTACATAACCTTGTAGATCGCGAGCGGAAGCGTTCAAGAGAACGGGGTTGATGGAGTCGTACTCGTCGTGATCCAAATCACCGATGACCGAGCGCCGAACGGACGGCACCTCCGCGTTCAACACACGTATGGTTGGGGAAGACGTCTCCTCCTTCTTGATCCAGCAAGGGGAAGGGGAGGTTGATGGAGATCCAGCAGCACGACGACGTGGTGGTGGAAGCAGCGGTGATCTCAGCAGGGCTTCGCCAAGCTCCAACGAGAGGGAGAGGTGTTACGAGGGGAGAGGGAGGTGCCAGGGACTTAGGTGCGGCTGCCCTCCCTCCCCCCACTATATATAGGGCCCCTAGGGGGGGCGCCGGCCCTAGGAGATCCCATCTCCAAGGGGGGGCGGCGGCCAAGGGGGGACTTGCCCCCCAAGTCAGGTGGGGCGCCCCCACCCCTAGGGTTTCCAACCCTAGGCGCAGGGGGAGGCACAGGGGGGGTGCAACAGCCCACCAGGGGCTGGTTCCCCTCCCACTTCAGCCCATGGGGCCCTCCGGGATAGGTGGCCCCACCCGGTGGACCCCCGGGACCCTTCCGGTGGTCCCGGTACAATACTGATTACCCCCGAAACTTTCCCGATGGCCGAAACTGGACTTCCTATATATAAATCTTCACCTCCGGACCATTCCGGAACTCCTCGTGACATCCGGGATCTCATCCGAGACTCCAAACAACTTTCGGGTTACCGCATACTAATATCTCTACAACCCTAGCGTCACCGAACCTTAAGTATGTAGACCCTACGGGTTCGGGAGACACGCAGACAGTTGGGGAACGTAGTAATTTCAAAAAATTTCCTATGCACACGCAAGATCATGGTGATGCATAGCAATGAGAGGGGAGAGTGTGATCTACGTACCCTTGTAGATCGACAGCAGAAGCGTTAGCACAACGCGGTTGATGTAGTCGTACGTCTTCACGGCCCGACCGATCAAGCACCGAAACTACGACACCTCCGAGTTTTAGCACACGTTCAGCTCGATGACGATCCCCGGACTCCGATCCAGCAAAGTGTCGGGGAAGAGTTCCGTCAGCACGACGGCGTGGTGACGATCTTGATGTACTACCGTCGCAGGGCTTCGCCTAAGCACCGCTACAATATTATCGAGGATTATGGTGGAAGGGGGCACCGCACACGGCTAAGAATATGATCACGTGGATCAACTTGTGTGTCTAGGGGTGCCCCCTGCCCCCGTATATAAAGGATCAAGGGGAGGAGGCCGGCCGGCCCCTATGGTGCGCCAAGGAGGAGTCCTCCTCCTAGTAGGAGTAGGACTCCTACTAGGAGGGGGAAAGAAGTGGGGAGGGAGAAGGAGAGGGGGGCGTCGCCCCCCCTCTCCTAGTCCAATTCGGACCAGGGAGGAGGAGGCGCGCGGCCCACCTTTGGCTGCCCCTCTCTCTCCACTAAGGCCCATATGGCCCATTACTCCTCCCGGGGGGGTTCCGGTAACCCTCCGGCTCTCCGGTTTTCTCCGAAATCACCCGGAACACTTCCGGTGTCCGAATATAGCCGTCCAATATATCAATCTTTATGTCTCGACCATTTCGAGACTCCTCGTCATGTCCGTGATCACATCCGGGACTCCGAACTAACTTCGGTACATCAAAACTAATAAACTCATAATATAACTGTCATCGAAACCTTAAGCGTGCGGACCCTACGGGTTCGAGAACAATGTAGACATGACCGAGACACGTCTCCGGTCAATAACCAATAGCGGAACCTGGATGCTCATATTGGCTCCTACATATTCTACGAAGATCTTTATCGGTCAGACCGCATAACAACATACGCTGTTCCCTTTGTCATCGGTATGTTACTTGCCCGAGATTTGATCGTCGGTATCTCAATACCTAGTTCAATCTCGTTACCGGCAAGTCTCTTTACTCGTTCCGTAATACATCATCTCGCAACTAACTCATTAGTTGCAATGCTTGTAAGGCTTATGTGATGTGCATTACCGAGAGGGCCCAGAGATACCTCTCCGACAATCGGAGTGACAAATCCTAATCTCAAAATACGCCAACCCAACATGTACCTTTGGAGACACCTGTAGAGCACCTTTATAATCACCCATTTACGTTGTGACGTTTGGTAGCACACAAAGTGTTCCTCCGGCAAATGGGAGTTGCATAATCTCATAGTCATAGGAACATGTATAAGTCATGAAGAAAGCAATAGCAACATACTAAACGATTGGGTGCTAAGCTAATGGAATGGGTCATGTCAATCAGATCATTCACCTAATGATGTGATCCCGTTAATCAAATAACAACTCTTTGTTCATGGTTAGGAAACATAACCATCTTTGATTAACGAGCTAGTCAAGTAGAGGCATACTAGTGACACTCTGTTTGTCTATGTATTCACACATGTATTATGTTTCCGGTTAATACAATTCTAGCATGAATAATAAACATTTATCATGATATAAGGAAATAAATAATAACTTTATTATTGCCTCTAGGGCATATTTCCTTCAGTCTCCCACTTGCACTAGAGTCAATAATCTAGATTACACAGTAATGATTCTAACACCCATGGAGCCTTGGTGCTGATCATGTTTTGCTCGTGGAAGAGGCTTAGTCAACGGGTCTGCAACATTCAGATCCGTATGTATCTTGCAAATCTCTATGTCTCCCACCTGGACTAGATCCTGGATGGAATTGAAGCGTCTCTTGATGTGCTTGGTTCTCTTGTGAAATCTGGATTCCTTTGCCAAGGCAATTGCACCAGTATTGTCACAACAGATTTTTATTGGACCCGATGCACTTGGTATGACACCTAGATCGGATATGAACTCCTTCATCCAGACTCCTTCATTTGCTGCTTCCGAAGCAGCTATGTACTCCGCTTCACATGTAGATCCCGCCACAACGCTTTGTTTAGAACTGCACCAACTGACAGCTCCACCGTTTAATGTAAACACGTATCCGGTTTGCGATTTAGAATCGTCTGGATCAGTGTCAAAGCTTGCATCAACGTAACCTTTTACGATGAGCTCTTTGTCACCTCCATATATGAGAAACATATCCTTAGTCCTTTTCAGGTATTTCAGGATGTTCTTGACCGCTGTCCAGTGATCCACTCCTGGATCACTTTGGTACCTCCCTGCTAGACTTATAGCAAGGCACACATCAGGTCTCGTACACAGCATTGCATACATGATAGAGCCTATGGCTGAAGCATAGGGAACATCTTTCATTTTCTCTCTATCTTCTGTAGTGGTCGGGCATTGAGTCTTACTCAATTTCACACCTTGTAACACAGGCAAGAACCCTTTCTTTGCTTGATCCATTTTGAACTTCTTCAAAACTTTGTCAAGGTATGTGCTTTGTGAAAGTCCAATTAAGCGTCTTGATCTATCTCTATAGATCTTAATGCCTAATATGTAAGCGGCTTCACCGAGGTCTTTCATTGAAAAACTCTTATTCAAGTATCCCTTTATGCTATCCAGAAATTCTATCGACGTGTTTGGTTCGCTGAAAAAAGCACGTCTTCCGATTGCAGCGTACTCTGAAACCGTAGCGAGCGTTTGTTTCGGGAGCGATGGTTTCCATAATAGCGCTTTCTGATACGGAGGTTCAGAAAATTGAAACCGCCGAAATCGGGATGGGTTAGAAGTCGGGACCCCGCGCATGAACCAAACAATGAACGTATTACGTAAAAGTATTCCAACGCAGCGCTTTCCGATACGGAAAACTGAATACGTTACCTGCGCTGTACCAAACGCGTCGTATATCATTTCCAATTAGTAATATGTCATCCACATATAATATCAAAAATGCTACAGAGCTCCCACTCACTTTCTTGTAAATACAGGCTTCTCCAAAAGTCTGTATAAAACCAAATGCTTTGATTACACTATCAAAGCGTTTATTCCAACTCCGAGAGGCTTGCACCAGTCCATAAATGGATCGCTGGAGCTTGCACACTTTGTTAGCTCCCTTTGGATCGACAAAACCTTCTGGTTGCATCATATACAACTCTTCTTCCAGAAATCCATTCAGGAATGCAGTTTTGACATCCATCTGCCAAATTTCATAATCATAAAATGCGGCAATTGCTAACATGATTCGGACAGACTTAAGCATCGCTACGGGTGAGAAGGTCTCATCATAGTCAATCCCTTGAACTTGCCGAAAACTTTTTGCGACAAGTCGAGCTTTGTAGACAGTAATATTACCGTCAGCGTCAGTCTTCTTCTTGAAGATCCATTTATTCTCAATTGCTTGCCGATCATCGGGCAAGTCAACCAAAGTCCATACTTTGTTCTCATACATGGATCCCATCTCAGATTTCATGGCTTCAAGCCATTTTGCGGAATCTGGGCTCACCATCGCTTCTTCATAGTTCGTAGGTTCATCATGATCTAGTAGCATGACTTCCAGAACAGGATTACCGTACCACTCTGGCGCGGATCTCACTCTGGTTGATCTACGAGGTTCAGTAGTATCTTGTTCTGAAGTTTCATGATCATCATCATTAGCTTCCTCACTAACTGGTGTAGGTGTCACAGAAACATGTTTTTGTGATGTACTACTTTTCAATAAGGGAGTAGGTACAGTTACCTCGTCAAGTTCTACTTTCCTCCCACTCACTTCTTTCGAGAGAAACTCCTTCTCCAGAAAGTTTCCGAATTTAGCAACAAAAGTCTTGCCTTTGGATCTGTGATAGAAGGTGTATCCAATAGTTTCCTTTGGATATCCTATGAAGACACATTTCTTCGATTTGGGTTCGAGCTTATCAGGTAGAAGCTTTTTCACATAAGTATCGCATCCCCAAACTTTCAGAAACGACAACTTTGGTTTCTTGCCAAACCACAGTTCATAAGGCGTCGTCTCAACGGATTTTGATGGTGCCCTATTTAACGTGAATGCGGCCGTCTCTAGAGCGTATCCCCAAAACGATAGCGGTAAATCAGTAAGAGACATCATAGATCGCACCATATCTAGTAAAGTACGATTACGACGTTCGGACACACCATTACGCTGTGGTGTTCCGGGTGGCGTGAGTTGCGAAACTATTCCATAATTTTTTAAATGTACACCAAACTCGTAACTCAAATATTCTCCTCCACGATCAGATCATAGGAATTTTATTTTCTTGTTACGATGATTTTCAACTTCACTCTGAAATTCTTTGAACTTTTCAAATGTTTCAGACTTGTGTTTCATTAAGTAGATATACCCATATCTGCTTAAGTCATCTATGAAGGTGAGAAAATAACGATATCCGCCACGAGCCTCAACGTTCATCGGACCACATACATCTGTATGTATGATTTCCAACAAATCCGTTGCTCTCTCCATAGTACCGGAGAACGGTGTTTTTGTCATCTTACCCATAAGGCACGGTTCACAAGTACCAAGTGATTCATAATCAAGTGGTTCCAAAAGCCCATCAGTATGGAGTTTCTTCATGCGCTTTATACCGATATGACCCAAACGGCAGTGCCACAAATAAGTTGCACTATCATTATCAACTCTGCATCTTTTGGCTTCAACACTATGAATATGTGTGTCACTACTATCGAGATTCAATAAAAATAGACCACTCTTTAAGGGTGCATGACCATAAAAGATATTACTCATATAAATAGAACAACCATTATTCTCAGATTTAAATGAATAACCGTCTCGCATCAAACAAGATCCAGATATAATGTTCATGCTTAACGCTGGCACCAAATAACAATTATTTAGGTCTAATATTAATCCCGAAGGTAGATGTAGAGGTAGCGTGCCGACTGCGATCACATCGACTTTGGAACCGTTTCCCACGCGCATCGTCACCTCGTCCTTAGCCAATCTTCGCTTAATCCGTAGTCCCTGTTTCGAGTTGCAAATATTAGCAACGGAACCAGTATCAAATACCCAGGTGCTACTGCGAGCATTAGTAAGGTACACATCAATAACATGTATATCACATATACCTTTGTTCACCTTGCCATCCTTCTTATCCGCCAAATACTTGGGGCAGTTCCGCTTCCAGTGACCAGTCTGCTTGCAGTAGAAGCACTCAGTTTCAGGCTTAGGTCCAGGTTTGGGTTTCTTCTCTTGAGTAGCAACTTGCTTGCTGTTCTTTTTGAAGTTCCCCTTCTTCTTCCCTTTGCCCTTTTTCTTGAAACTAGTGGTCTTGTTGACCATCAACACTTGATGCTCCTTCTTGATTTCTACCTCCGCAGCTTTCAGCATTGCGAAGAGCTCGGGAATAGTCTTATTCATCCCTTGCATATTATAGTTCATCACGAAGCTCTTGTAGCTTGGTGGTAGTGATTGGAGAATTCTGTCAATGACGCAATCATCTGGAAGATTAACTCCCAATTGAATCAAGTGATTATTATACCCAGACATTTTGAGTATATGCTCACTGACAAAACTGTTCTCCTCCATCTTGCAGCTATAGAACTTATTGGAGACTTCATATCTCTCAATCCAGGCATTTTCTTGAAATATTAACTTCAACTCCTGGAACATCTCATATGCTCCATGACGTTCAAAACGTCGTTGAAGTCCCGATTCTAAGCCGTAAAGCATGGCACACTGAACTATCGAGTAGTCATCAGCTTTGCTCTGCCAGACGTTCATAACATCTGGTGTTGCTCCAGCAGCAGGCCTGGCACCTAGCGGTGCTTCCAGGACGTAATTCTTCTGTGCAGCAATGAGGATAATCCTCAAGTTACGGACCCAGTCCGTGTAATTGCTACCATCATCTTTCAACTTTGCTTTCTCAAGGAACGCATTAAAATTCAACGGAACAACAGCACGAGCCATCTATCTACAATCAAGCATAAACAAGCAAGATACTATCAGGTACTAAGTTTCATGATAAATTTAGGTTCAATGAATTTACTTAAAGAACTCCCACTTAGATAGACATCCCTCTAATCCTCTAAGTGATTACGTGATCCAAATCAACTAAACCATGTCCGATCATCACGTGAGATGGAGTAGTTTCAATGGTGAACATCACTATGTTGATCATATCTACTATATGATTCACACTCGACCTTTCGGTCTCCGTGTTCCGAGGCCATATCTTTATATGCTTGGCTCGTCAAGTATAACCTGAGTATTCCGCGTGTGCAACTGTTTTGCACCCGTTGTATTTGAACGTAGAGCCTATCACACCCGATCATCACGTGGTGTCTCAGCACAAAGAACTTTCGCAACGGTGCATACTCAGGGAGAACACTTCTTGATAATTAGTGAGAGATCATCTTAAAATGCTACCGTCAATCAAAGCAAGATAAGATGCATAAAAGATAAACATCACATGCAATCAATATAAGTGATATGATATGGCCATCATCATCTTGTGCTTGTGATCTCCATCTTCGAAGCACCGTCATGATCACCATCGTCACCGGCGCGACACCTTGATATCCATCGTAGCATCGTTGTCGTCTCGCCAATATTATGCTTCCACGACTATTGCTACCGCTTAGTGATAAAGTAAAGCATTACAGCGCGATTGCATTGCATACAATAAAGCGACAACCATATGGCTCCTGCCAGTTGCCGATAACTCGGTTACAAAACATGATCATCTCATACAATAAAATTTAGCATCATGTCTTGACCATATCACATCACAACATGCCCTGCAAAAACAAGTTAGACGTCCTCTACTTTGTTGTTGCATGCTTTACGTGGCTGCTACGGGCTTAAGCAAGAACCAATCTTACCTACGCATCAAAACCACAACGATAGTTTGTCAAGTTGGTGCTGTTTTAACCTTCACAAGGACCGGGCGTAGTCACACTCAGTTCAACTAAAGTTGGAGAAACTGTCACCCGCAAGCCACCTATGTGCAAAGCACGTTGGGAGAACCGGTCTCGCGTAAGCGTACGCGTAATGTCGGTCCGGGCCGCTTCGTCCAACAATACCGCCGAACCAAAGTATGACATGCTGGTAAGCAGTATGACTTATATCGCCCACAACTCACTTGTGTTCTACTCGTGCATATAACATCAACATATAAAACCTAGGCTCGGATGCCACTGTTGGGGAACGTAGTAATTTCAAAAATTTCCTACGCACACGCAAGATCATGGTGATGCATAGCAACGAGAGAGGAGAGTGTGATCTACGTACCCTTGTAGATCGACAACGGAAGCGTTAGCACAACGCGGTTGATGTAGTCGTACGTCTTCACGGCCTGACCGACCAAGCACCGAAACTACGGCACCTCCGAGTTTTAGCACACGTTTAGCTCGATGACGATCCCCGGACTCCGATCCAGCAAAGTGTCGGGGAAGAGTTCCGTCAGCACGACGGCGTGGTGACGATCTTGATGTACTACCGTCGCAGGGCTTCGCCTAAGCACCGCTACAATATTATCGAGGATTATGGTGGAAGGGGGCACCGCACACGGCTAAGAATATGATCACGTGGATCAACTTGTGTGTCTAGGGGTGCCCCCTGCCCCCGTATATAAAGGATCAAGGGGAGGAGGCTGGTCGGCCCCTATGGTGCGCCAAGGAGGAGTCCTCCTCCTAGTAGGAGTAGGACTCCTACTAGGAGGGGGAAAGAAGTGGGGAGGGAGAAGGAAAGGGGGGTGCCGCCCCCTCTCCTAGTCCAATTCGGACCAGGGGGAGGAGGCGCGCGGCCCACCTTTGGCTGCCCCTCTCTCTCTCTCCACTAAGGCCCATATGGCCCATTACTCCTCCCGGGGGGGGGGGGGTTCCGGTAACCCTCCGGCTCTCCGGTTTTCTCCGAAATCACCCGGAACACTTCCGGTGTCCGAATATAGCCGTCCAATATATCAATCTTTATGTCTCGACCATTTCGAGACTCCTCGTCATGTCCGTGATCACATCCGGGACTCCGAACTAACTTCCGGTACATCAAAACTCATAAACTCATAATATAACTGCCATCGAAACCTTAAGCGTGCGGACCCTACGAGTTCGAGAACAATGTAGACATGACCGAGACATGTCTCTGGTCAATAACCAATAGCGGAACCTGGATGCTCATATTGGCTCCTACATATTCTACGAAGATCTTTATCGGTCAGACCGCATAACAACATACGTTGTTCCCTTTGTCATCGGTATGTTACTTGCCCGAGATTTGATCGTCGGTATCTCAATACCTAGTTCAATCTCGTTACCGGCAAGTCTCTTTACTCGTTCCGTAATACATCATCTCGCAACTAACTCATTAGTTGCAATGCTTGCAAGGCTTATGTGATGTGCATTACCGAGAGGGCCCAGAGATACCTCTCCGACAATCGGAGTGACAAATCCTAATCTCGAAATACGCCAACCCAACATGTACCTTTGGAGACACCTGTAGAGCACCTTTATAATCACCCATTTACGTTGTGACGTTTGGTAGCACACAAAGTGTTCCTCCAGCAAACGGGAGTTGCATAATCTCATAGTCATAGGAACATGTATACGTCATGAAGAAAGCAATAGCAACATACTAAACAATCGGGTGCTAAGCTAATGGAATGGGTCATGTCAATCAGATCATTCACCTAATGATGTGATCCCGTTAATCAAATAACAACTCTTTGTTCATGGTTAGGAAACATAACCATCTTTGATTAACGAGCTAGTCAAGTAGAGGCATACTAGTGACACTCTGTTTGTCTATGTATTCACACATGTATTATGTTTCCAGTTAATACAATTCTAGCATGAATAGTAAACATTTATCATGATATAAGGAAATAAATAATAACTTTATTATTGCCTCTAGGGCATATTTCCTTCACAGACATGACCGAGACGACTCTTCGGTCAATAACCAACAGCGGGATCTGGATACCCATGTTGGCTCCCACATGTTCCACGATGATCTCATCGGATGAACCACGATGTCGAGGATTCAATCAATCCCATATTCAATTCCCTTTGTCAATCGGTACGTTACTTGCCCGAGATTCGATCGTCGGTATCCCAATACCTCGTTCAATCTCGTTACCGGCAAGTCACTTTACTCGTACCGTAATGCATGATCCCGTGACCAAACACTTGGTCACATTGAGCTCATTATGATGATGCATTATCGAGTGGGCCCAGAGATACCTCTCCGTCATACGGAGTGACAAATTCCAGTCTCGATCCGTGTCAACCCAACAGATACTTTCGGGGATACCTGTAGTATACCTTTATAGTCACCCAGTTACGTTGTGATGTTTGGTACACCCAAAGCACTCCTACGGCATCCGGGAGTTACACGATCTCATGGTCTAAGGAAATGATACTTGACATTGGAAAAGCTCTAGCAAACGAACTACACGATCTTGTGCTATGCTTAGGATTGGGTCTTGTCCATCACATCATTCTCCTAATGATGTGATCCCGTTATCAACGACATCCAATGTCCATGGTCAGGAAACCGTAACCATCTATTGATCAACGATCTAGTCAACTAGAGGCTTACTAGGGACATGGTGTTGTCTATGTATCCACATATGTATTATGGTTTCCGGTTAATACAATTATAGCATGAACAATAGACAATTATCATGAACAAGGAAATACAATAATAACCATTTTATTATTGCCTTTAGGGCATATTTCCAACAGGCCGGCCCTTCCCTCCTCCTCTCCTTTATATATGGGGTAGGGGGCACCCCATAGACACACAAGTTGATCATTGATCTCTTAGCCGTGTGCGGTGCCCCCTCCATCATAATCCACCTCGATCATATCATCGTAGTGCTTAGGTGAAGCCCTGCGCCGGCAACTTCATCATCACCGTCATCACGTCGTCGTGCTGATGAAGCTCTCCTTCGAAGCTCTACTGGATCGTGAGTTCGTGGGACATCATCAAGCTGAATGTGTGCAGATCGCGGAGGTGCAGTATGTTCGGTACTAGGATCGGTAGATCGTGAAGACATACGACTACATCAACCGCGTTGTCATAACGCTTCCTCTTTCGGTCTACGAGGGTACGTGGACAACACTCTCCCCTCTCGTTGCTATGCATCACTATGATCTTGCGTGTGCGTAGGATTTATTTTTTGAAATTACTACGTTCCCCAACAAGCACAAACCCATAAAACCCCAGAATCCACACACATAGTGCATTCATTCACATTCATCATCCTTGCACAGATAATCACCACTCTCCATCACTCCTCTCCATCCAACTTCCTCCTTCCCACCCAATCCAAAGAAAACCTTCATCACGCACCATGACATTTGGCCTCGGATGGGACCAAGCGTTGTAGGAGATATTCGATAGCGACAGCACCACGCTCTCCTACGCGTGCAAGGTGAGCACCTGGTACGCAAGCATTACAATCCTCAAGAATCATGCACGCGCAGTGAGGGCGGCCGCCAACCATGAGGAGTATGCCTGATTCCTGGACCTCCACCGCCCACTGATCGAGAACCTGGTCTGGGCAATGGGAGTGGCCAACGATTCCCTGGATCCATACCAAAGGGCACGCTGGTACATGTACCAGAACCGTGACCAACTCCGCCTGGACTACGAGCTCGACAAGGTGGTGCTAGTGCTGCCCCTCGCTCCTCTGATGGAGATGGAGCCGCCACAGATGGAGCAACAAGTGCAGGTGGAGGCGCCCCAAATGGAGCAGCAGCAACAGATGAAGGTGGAGACATGGACAAGCAACAGGAGGAGGGAGAAGAAGCAGCTCCGCATCATGTGGCCAGTTCATCGATCACTCTCTCTTCTGAAGCTGTGGCAAGAGTGAGTCTGATGCAAGTACAAGTTAGGTCTTACTTAATTTCTACACCAAGATCCGAACCAATATATGAGTTCAGTTAGTCTGTGAACTTAGTGTCTGAATAACTTAGTTTGTGAACTTAATCTCTGCACTAGCAGATCACTGTGTTCTCTCTGAACATCTATCTATGATACCTATCTACCTATGATACCTATCTATCTATCTATCTATCTATCTGAATGTTTGTGGCCATGATTTTTAGATGTCTCTTCTCATAGTAGCTAAATCTTATTTCTCATAGTATCTGAAACTTTATGCTCACTATGGTGTTGTAGGTGTCAATGCAAAGAACTATAGTTGTGCTGTATGTGCCAATGCAAAGAACTATAGTTGTGCTATGGGGCCAATGTAAAGATAAAATGTCATAAAATCTACGTTTCAAACTTTTTTCAGTCAGCTTAATTATTATAGTTCTTTCCTATCAGTATAGTTTGATTGAATAAAGTATGAACATTGTAAGTCTGAATATTGCAAGTTCTCTCCTAGCTAGGGACACTTGATGCCTTTAATCAACACAATTTAAACATTAAATTGAGCACACCTAGTCACACTTCACATCAGTCAAATCACTTAAACCCATGTACTCCCTCCATTTTTGTATACTAGGCCACTATGAAAAGTACAATTTGCAGTTATACAAGGCCATGAACACAAACCGATGTAAAATTGATGAGGTTTGCCTCGTACTAGCAACCGAAGACATTAATACCTCATGCATGCATGCGGGAGTGAGAAGATTGATTTGCATGCACCATATTAATCACCAACGAGGAGTGAGAGAGTTGTCTTGTTGTGCGTTGTAGAGAAAAATACATATTAACTAACACATCAAGCAAGGAGAAAAGACTAGTTTGCAACATTGGTTTAAGTAGCCATTAATTTCTACCTTGGTACCTGTAATATGAGTTTGTGGCCTTGTATACAAAAATGGAGGGAGTACACTGTTGTCAACTTGTCCATTGCATTAATTACTCAACCCCAAATTAAGTCATGTACACTGCACAACACCCTGCAAAATTCAGTACTGGCATTTAGTGTTAGTTTCATTCAGTCCAAAAGAATAATTCAACTACATCTATCAACCAGTGAAGTAACTAACCCTAGAACAATTAGCCATTTGCAAACCCTAAAATTCAGTCAAATAGAACATGAAAATTCACTAACAACAGTAAAGATTCAATTAACTACATTCATTCAGTTAACTAAATCTTGTTGTGATCTGATTCAGTTAAATGCATTCATGCGGTTAATTAAATTTTGTTGTGATCTGATTCAGTTAAATACTGCATATAACCCATAAGCGGCCGACCGACGGAGATTCCCAAGCGAGCCGGCATCTTTGTAAATTCGATAGGCATGCCTTCACGTGCAGTGCGGCGAGGGCGTGAGGGCATCTCCAGCCGCGCCCCCAGGAAGGCCTCCCCAAGCGATTTTTTTGCGCCAGCGCCAAAAAAATGGCCCAGTCGCGCCCCTAGGAGCCCGATTTTCGCCGGCCTGGGCCGAAAATAGCGCCGACGGACCCAGGCCGAACCTGGCGCGCTGGGGGGTGCCCGGGGGCGTCGGGGCGAACTGTTTTGGCGTGAAACAGCCGCGGGCCGGCCGCGTCAGCGACACGGCGCCTCGTCTTCCCCCAACGGCCTCGGTTCCCACGGGGAATCAATGCCAAGGCTGCCACCGGTCAGCCTTGCCATTGATTCCTCACCGGCGACGCGTCACGGGACGGCGCGCCGATGCCTCCCCTCCCTCGCACGCGTACACACGGGTGCGGCGCGGCTATATAGCCGGTGGCCTGCACTCGCCTGTGCCCACACCAGCCCCGCCCCTCGCCGCCACCCAGCTCCTCCCTCTCCCTACCTCTCCCGAGCGCCGCCGCCCAGCCCCTCCCTCTATCTCTCTACCTCTCCCGAGCCCGTCGCCATGGCGGAACGCTGCCCCGGAGACGAGGCGGCGGCCAACGGCTTCGGCCGCCGTTCGCTCCGCGAACAGGAGTCCTGGCTCCTGTTCCAGGCGAACATCCCGGCGCCGCCGGACATGCGCGCCGGGCCGACGGGGTGGAGGCTCAACGCCAGGGGAGTGCCCATTCCCCCGTTGCCCGACGTCGTGGCGAAGCCGACGTACTTCGCCGAGGAAGTCGAGGTCGTGCGCGCCTCCCTCACCGACGCCCAACTCTCCCTCCCCCAGCACGCCGCCGACAACCACGCGGCTTGGGCGGCGTATTTCGAGCGCCGCCAGCAGCAGCGCTTGGCGTCCATCAACGGCGCGCCGGTGGTTGGCGACCGACAGAACAGCGAGGGGCGCCACCTGTGGTGGGGCGTCCCCGGCTGCACACTCGAGGGCGTGCTGACGTACCTCGAGGGCGGCAACGACCCGCCGTTGGCGTACCCAGCGAGGGTGGCCGCCCCGGCGCAGCACCGACGCGCCGGGCCATGGGCGCCAAGGAGGTTCGGGTCCTCCTCCTCTTCTTCCTCCTCCCGATCTTCATCGCACTCCTCCGGCACTCCGGCCCTGCTCGGCGTCAAGGCCGAGCCAGCGGCGGAGACGCCGCTCGGTCGGCGCACCCGCAGCGCCGGCATCGTCATCAACGAGGGCGGCCGGCACGCCTCCTCGTCGGCTCCTCCTCCGTGCTTCGTCAAGCCAAAGACGGAGCCGGGGCTCGCGCCGGTGAAGACGGAGCCGGGGCTCGCGCCGGTGAAGAAGGAGCCGGCCGCGCCGGTGACGACGGAGCTCGACGACGATGAAGTGGCCCTGGAATGGGCGCGCAGGGACTCCATAGCGATGGAGAAGGAGCGCCTGGAGAAGGCGAAGGAGCGCCAGCGCGCCGCCCTGCTTCACTTCACGGAACATCGACGTGGCCTCGACGAAGGCGAAGTCGTCGTCATCTGCGACAGCGACAACGACGACGACGATGCGCCGCCACCAGTCCGCCATGGCGACGCCGGGCAGGGGTCCAGCAGGGGTGCCCGCGTCAAGGAGGAGAAGGCCGACGACGACGATGGCGGCGACGGCGGCGACTTCAGCCAGTTTTTCCTTTAGATTAGTTTATGTATATGTGCTATGTAATGAAAATCCGCGAACTTCGTCGAAATGTGCCGAAATTTATCCTGTTTGGCCGAATTTTATCGTGTTTAAGCCGAACTTCGCCGAACTTTTTTTATTTTAAAACGTGTCTAGGGGCGGCCCTGGGGACCAACTCGGCCCCAGGCCCAATTTTTGCGCCGGCTCACCTCAGGCGGCGATTTTAAGCATCCCCTGGGAGGCCAACGGCTGGAGATGCCCTGAGCCTGCGCCAGTGGAGGCCATCGCCGGCTCGGCCACCGGTAAAGTAGAGAACGCGCGTCATGCACCAGCAATCCGCCATATATTAAACTGTTGAAGATGCCCTCAGATCTAACTACCTCTGTACCGTTTTCGCAGTTCAAATGGTACGGAGGGAGCAGATCATTTGGCCCGATGCCCCTCCTGGTGCCACCCACCCACAGCCCTGATTACTTTAATTCCAAACAAAACAGAACGCCCGCATATGAACTCGAGGTAACATACATGGCAGCACCGGTGAGCACGAACGAAGTAGTGTTAGAGCATCTCCAGTCGTTGGCCCTCAGGGGCGCCTAAAATTGTCGCAAGGGATGAGCCGGCGTAAAAATTGAGCCGGGGGCGAGTTGGTCCTCAGCAGCCGGCCCCAGGACCGTCCCCAGGCGCGTTTAAAAATAAAATTTGTATAGCAAATTTCGGCACAGTTTGGCGAAGTTCGGCTAAACACGATAAATTTCGGTAAACTTGGGCATATATTAGACATGTTCGCGGATTTTCATTACATAGCAAAATAGATAACTAATCTAAAAAAGAAACTGGCTGAACGCCGAGTAGTCGCCGTCGTCGCCGCCATCGTCACCGCCGTCGTTGGACTTCTCCTCCTTGACGCGGCCGTCCCTGGTGGACCCCTGACCGGCGTCGCCAACGCAGGCTGGTGGCGGCGGCGCGTCGTCGTTGTCGCTGTCACAGATGACGACGACTCCGCCTTCGTCGCGGTCGCGTCGGCGCTCCGCGAAGCGGCGCAGGGCGGCGCACTGGTGCTCCTTCGCTTTCTCCAGGCGCTCCTTCTCCATCGCTATGGAGTCCCTGCGCGCCCATTCCAGGGCCGCGTCGTCGTCGAGCTCCGTCTTCACCGGCGCGAGCCCCGGCTCCGTCTTTGGCTTGACGAAGCGCGGAGGAGGAGCCGACGAGGAGGCGCGCCGGCCGCCCTCGTTGATGACGATGCCGGCGCTGCGAGTGCGCCGGCCGAGCGGCGTCTCCGCCGCGGGCTCGGCCTTGATGCCGAGCAGGGCCGGAGTACCGGAGGAGTGCGAGGAAGATCGCGAGGAGGAGGAAGAGGAGCAGGACCCGAACCTCCTTGGCGCCCATGGCCCGGCGCATCGGTGGTGCGCCGGGGCGGCCACCCTCACCGGGTACGCCATCGGCGGGTCGTTGCCGCCCTCGAGGTACGTCAGCACGCCCTTGAGCGTGCGGCCGCGGACACCCACCACAGGTGGCGCCCCTCGCTGTTCTTCTGGCCGTCGACCACCGGCGCGTCGTTGGTGGACGCCGTGGCCAAGCCCAAATACTTCGTCGAGGAGGTCGAGGTCGTACGCGCCTCCCTCACCGACGCTTAGCTCTCCCTCCCCCAGCACGCCACTCAAGCCATGTGGTTATCGGCGGCATACTAGGGGAGGGAGAGCTGAGCGTCGGTGAGGGAGGCGCGTACGACCTCGACCTCCTCGGCGAAGCATTTGGGCTTGGCCACGGCGTCGGGCAACGGGGGAACAGGCACTCCCCCGTCGCTGAGTCTCCACCCCGTCGGCCCGGCGCGCATGTCCGGCGGCGCCGGGATGTTCGCCAGGAATAGGAGCCAGGACTCCTGTTCGCGCAGCGAACGGCGGCCGAAGCCGTTGGTCGCCGCCTCGTCTCCGGAAAAACGCTCTGCCATGGAGACGGGCTCGGGAGAGGTAGAGAGGGAGAGGGAGGGGCTGGGCGGCGGCGCTCGGGAGAGGTAGAGGGAGGGGCTGGGCGGCGGCGCTCGGGAGAGGTAGAGGGAGGGGCTGGGCGGCGGCGAAGGGCGGGGCTGGTGTGGGCACAGGCGAGTGAGGCCAGCGGCTATATAGCCGCGCCACGCCCGTGTGACCGCGTGCGAGGGAGGGGAGGCGTCGGCGCGCCGTCCCGTGACGCGCCGCCCGTGAGGAATCAATGGCAAGGCTGACCGGCGGCATCCTTGCCATTGATTCCCCGCGGGAACCGAGGCCGTTGGGGTAAGACGAGGCGCCGTGTCGCTGACGCGGCTGGCCCGTGGCTTTTTCGCGCCAAAACAGCTCGCCCCGGCGCCCCCGGGCGCCCCCCAGCGCGTCGGGTTCGGCTTGGATTCGCCGACGCTGTTTTTGGCCCAGGCCAGCGAAAATCGGGCTTCTGAGGACGTGACTGGGCTATTTTTTCGTCGCCGGTGCAAGAAAATTGTCTGGGAAGGTCTTCCTGGGGGCATGGCTGAAGATGCTCTTAGAATAATAAGCAAGTCTGGAGAGATTCCGAATCTGATTCCGGTTCCGGTTCCAAACTGGCCGGCGACCTGCCATCGTCCTTTCAAGTTCGGTCGTCGCCGCTGGTATCGCGTGCCTTCGCCCTTCAGTTCAGGCGCACCGCTCACGTCACGGCGTCACCTTGGCGCTGCTTCGTTCCGGGCAACTCCCCCGTAGACGGTGGATCTGGTTTCAGACTGTAAAGCCAGCAAGACCATGCATGAAATGCATTGCACGCGCCGCGCTCATCTTTTGATCGGATCGATCGGAGGCTTGCTTTTGCGCGTGTCTCCGGTGGCTTTTTAGTGCAGCAAGTTAGTGATGACCTATTCACGTGTGTAAGGCATGTGAAATGGCTGATGCACACGTGACCGTACGCTGCAAACGCTAATAAACTACTACTACTACGTGCGTAGAATTAAAGTAAAATAATAAAACGAGTATATTTTTCGAATCATGCAAGAGAGCTGCTTGCATGATATCATCATTATAGAGGAGAGAAAATAACAAAACCCAAAGGAGTTTAGATACAAGAGCAGAAACAACAAGAGCATCTTCAACCGCAGCCCGCAAATTTTCATCTGCATCCGTCCGTGGGTAAGTGGACCGGTTTAATAATAGGTTAGTTCCAAAAAAATTGCATATAAAGCATACAAGTTTAACAATCTAATAGCATGAAATAATAAAAAAATGTAGATACATTGAAGAAGTATCAAGGACCACCGAGCAAATGCATGTCACGTCCGTCTGAACGCAAATCTAGCTTAAATTTTAGGCTCAAAATGCGTTCACAAGGACAATAGACGGACATGATTTGAGTTTGCGTTGGCGTGTTGGGCTAGCAGTTCTGCCCAGGCGGAGCCAAACGGATAGAAATGGACGAAACACGTCCGTCGTTGGAGTTGTCATTAGTCCAATGCAAGGAGAAAGAGATGAATGAGGCACATGAGAGATAGGAAAGAAGATGTGATATTCTCAAGCATACACAAGATTCATCAACATATAAGCAGAAAATATGTTCTCTACGGTTGAAAATAAAATGATTTAAACCATGTATAAAAATAATAACTAGTTCCAGATTATAGTAAGAAAACATTAAAACAGAACTACATGCATATTGGATACCACACAAATACTATGGGCTAGAAAACAAAAACAACATCGCCCATGAGAAATATCCAGCACAATCGGAACACACAATTATGCGGATATTTTTTCAAATAACAGCTGAATAATTAAATAAATTTCAGTCTCTGATTGTAAAATAGCATATCGGTTTTCTATTTGCGCCAACGGATGCTTACCTGGCATCAATTAGTTAAATTCATTTTTACCCACTAGCTTGGGGGTGAGAGCGAACCAACCTGCGATTGGATGGTTAGAGGGACAGTGGTATTCTCAGCCCATCAGGATTCAAGTCCTTGTACCCACATTATTCCTTAATTTATTTTTAGGATTTCCGACGATGCGCTTCAGTGGGAGGAGACGTTCCCGTTGACGACGATGCACCTATGATAGCTTCATAAATCTCAAGATGATATGCCGGTTCAGTCTGTCGAAGGTGCTTATAGGGGTAGGGTGTGCGTTTATAGGGGTGAGTGTACGCGTGTATGAGCGCTTGCGTCCGTATTGTGTTCAAAAAAAAGTTTGGGTGGGTGGGGGATCCGTGATCACATACGTTGCGAATATCCACTTAGGTGCGGGCTCAGATGAGACCATTGCACCTTATGCTAGACTCACGGGCTCTTTACGAAGGATTAACGGGGTGGTTAGTACCTGATTGGCTGAAATTAAATTAAATGAGGCGGGCCTCCCTTTGAAAATCAGGAGGGCCAATTAGATGAGGGCATGCACGGAGGGTCCGTAGAGTCCGTTGTTTTTTATCCGTGAGTGTAGTATTATCGCACCAATAATTCGCACACTTCTCCGGCTCTCTGCCAGCGCGCAACTCAGCTGTGAGGCATTCTGCGGTCTCCCGGAGACCACCTCCTCCTCCTCCTGCCGTGTGTCAAGTCAACCCCAGCACGCGAGGGTGCTCCCCATGCATGTACGTGAAATACACAATGGCTGCTTGGCCAAGACATTTTATTTCAGGTACAGTAGTAGCTAGCACAGGTACAGATAGATGGAATAATACAGAGAGTCCAATCACAAGCACGCAAGCAAAGCACAAAGCAAGTAGCGACAACTAACACACAAAACATGCATCTTCTCTGAAACACTTAACTCCACACAAACACTCAGCAAATAAAATCACAAACACGGAGAGCGTGGCCTTCGAAGCTATATATGCATAGAATCATGCATCCTCGTCCATTTCCTCATCAGAGCCAGAGTTGTCATCAACCATCAGCCATGGAGCACGCCGGCTATCACCTGGCCCAGCTCGACACCATTATCTAAGCCGTTATTGTTGCCCAGCTCGTAGCCGAGATAATAGCCCCAGAGAAAGTCGGGGATGTGAATAGGATTGGGCTGGAGGAGGGCTGGAGCCTGCTGCCGCGTGTAGTGCTGCGGGCCGTTGGCTCCCCTGGCAAGGTGGCCTCTCTGGCGCAGCACAGAGAGCATCGTCCGCAGCACAGCCACGAAGCCTGGCGGCGGCTGCTGTCGCTGCCGCCGCTGCCTCCGCCGCCGCTGCGGCTGGTGCGTTTGCAACAAGGAATCCCTGATCCGTGTCCTGGTCAACCCGCCGGCGTTGTTGCCGTCGAGCTGCTCCACCGCCTGCAGTACCACCTGCGGAGTAAACCACGGCGGCAAGCAGGGAGGGGTGCGGGACAGCGTGTAATGCTGCCGCCCTCCGACTCCCATCATCAGATTGCCTCTCTTGCGGAGCTCAGAGAGCATCGTCCGCACCGCAGCGTCGAAGCCTGGCGGCTCCTGCTGGTTCCGCTGGTGTCTCTGCATCAGGGAGCCCCTGATATGTTTCCTGGTCCACCCCCGAGCGGCGTTGTTGTTGTCGTTGAGGACGAGCAGCTCGACCCCCTCAAGGACCGCGCGCGGACCAAACCACGGCGGGAGCTGGAGCGCCATGCACTATATCTGAATCAGCTAGCGTTGTTTGAGCGAGCGAGCGAGAGAGAGAAAGGATGTGGTGGTGGTGGGTGACAAACTGAGGAGGCGGATGCTGCTTAAATAGGCAGCGAGAGCAGCTAGCAACGCGCTTCGCTGCGTATTATATCCAATACGAGCGACACGCAGGGCGACTCCTCACGTGTGCCACGTTGGCTTTCTACAGTGGCTTGAGATTGGAGAGAGAGGGAAGGGGCGACCGTGATTGGGTTCTTTGGGATGGGTTGCGTGCACGCAGTAAAACCAAGCCGGCACTCATTCTCTCGACTCCCCTCCCGCATGCGGCTCATCTCCGCCTACTCTCATGCGCCCTCGAGCTCCGCATCACCATGGTCTCGCCCCGCGCTCGCTGTTGACCTGCCCCACCCTCATTCCAGCCGCGTCCCGTGTGCTCGCCAGCGACGGAGGTGTCCTCGATCTGCACCTGGAGCGAAGAGGGATAGCTGCAGCCACAGGTGGTGCCGCCGCCGGGAACGGCTCCTCGTCGTTGTTGACGGGGAGAATGGAGAAGCAGGCGGCAGTGGTGCTGGCGAACGCGCTGGACGGGAAGGTGCCGCCGTGCGGTCACCTCGAGCAGCCATCGTTTCCTGCCGGTGGAGAGCTCCTCCATGGCAGCATCAACCGGATCTGGCCAGACCACATCCATGCTCCTCCTTCGCGGCTTGTGCAGACTTGCATACGGCGATGGTTTCCATGGAGCCGAGAAAGCATCACGTCTGGTATGGCCTCTTCGTCCACTCCTTCTCCCCCCTCCACTCCTGCAGATCTCTCTCTCTAGATTACTTGCGCACGACCTTGTTGATTGTTTTGTGGTCTCACATCGTGGTTCACACAGAAGATCCAAGCTAAGGAACTCGGGAAATCAAGTTGGTGAATAACAGGACATACGATCAGTTTCTTCACACAAAAGGTCCAAATTCTCCTTTGATTTATGCTGGTTGTTTCGGAATCATGAAAAAAATAATTCTTCTTATGCTCACATTTTTTATGCATAATGAATTTTGTTGTGTCGTTCTTTTTATTGCAGCAGGAAAAAAAATCTTGTGACCAAGATTTTTCTGGTGTTTATTGAAATATTTGGTAATGCAGTTTAATGATATCGAGTGCCTTAACCTTTGATTACAAATATAGCACGGGAACAATATCTTTGGTTAGAGCACATTGTATTACATTGAAAAGGGCCTATGTAGCTAATCAGGTATGCTTGCTGAGAGGTCAACGTAGCTAACTTTAGGATGTCAGATTTTACATTTTGTCATGCTTGGGCATAGATAAGATGTATCCATGCTTTTTTTTTTGCGTCTGTACCAAAGCTTACCTTTACTATTATAGGACTCTGGCTTTGCATTTTTCTTCGTTTGATGTTACAAATGCATATTTAGGTCCTGTGTCTCAATACCCTAACTTTGTTCTGGTGGTTTTTATTAACCTGCAGAATAGTTACATGCATGATGAGGCAGTGAGTTTAAACAAGACGGAGCAGTGTCAATGGTCACACGCACTGATGGAGATCGAGGTGTCTACCTTTCTATTGACGATCCCATAATTCATCCACTAACTGATGGGTAAGATATGTATTTTGTTCAAATGATCTTCATTATTTTGCAGCATGTAATGCATTTGTAGGGATAACCCTTTTTCTTATTTATTTTTTCCCTGTGCTTTCTGAAGATCAGATTTCGGCCCGTACAATTTCCAGCGACTGGAAGTCTGAAACTGAAGATCACATTGCTTTGGTTCTGATTTCCAGTGTGTGTATTGGTACTAATGCATTGCCCAAGTATTTATTACTATCATTGTACATTGAGTGTATGATTCTCAATTATGATGGTCTGTGATATTCAAACAAGTTGCTAGGTAGCGGTAGACTTCCTCCATGGCATGCCTTTGTTTCTAAAAGCAGGTCAAGACCATCCTTTTTTTATAGGTTAAATTTATTTATTTGTTCCTTGCTTGGCAAAAGGCATTGGCGAAGGATGGGGGTTTTATAATTTATTTATGCATCTCTTTTCAACTTTTCATTCATGTCTGGTTTTCTAACTGGTTGTAGGTGGTAAGAATTGCATCCGCGTGCAGAGTTATTGAAATATTTGCCACCTAATCTAAGTTATATTTATGCAATTCAGTTTGGTTACTTACAAACTGGGAATAAGTTCTTAGTTATATAGCTCAGCTAAAAAATGCAAAGCCCCCATAAGATTGAAGTACTATATGGTCATGTTCGACATTTTCAGGTATGTCACTACCTCTACGGCTATAGAGCTATTCAGAAGAACATATACATGAGGAAAATATAGTAACGTGTATTTGGCCTGCCATTTGTTTTTGTTGGCCTAATTTACCAATCAAATTATATTTCCTTACTGATCTTCTTTTTGTAGTTCTTTCTGGCATACTATGATGAATTGAGCGAAAGAATTAGGACAGACTGTATGATGCATCTATTCATCCCATGGACATTCATCGCCTACTACTCATGCACCTAGTCAGAAGGAAAGCAAGTTTGTATCCTATAAGTTCCACGCTCGAGATAACTTTTATCTCTACTCCTATAAAAAACTCATTTAATGATGATGGTGTGTCTGTCATCTGTCATTTCTGACCATTAGATCTGCACAGTGGCATACCTAGGGGTGTGTCGGGTGTGCCATGGCACACCCAAAATTTAGTTTTTTTTTACCGTTTAGTAATAATTAGGTGATTTTCAAGGCCCATCTAAACCAGTTGTAAGAGACCTCAATTTTTTAAAGTGTGCACACCCTTCATTTTATTTCTGCGTCCGCCACTGGATCTGTATCTAACGACTGTGAAGTAAGTTGTGGCCCTTTTGCAACAATAGCCCACTTCTCTGCTCCAATTTGCAAAAAAACCCTTAATATCTTGAAACCAACCACATCCCTCCCTCACATCATCAAAACAGCCCCAGGAATATATTTTGAGTGAAACATAATATATTTTTTGTGATATATGTTCATCAAAACTGGAGTGTTTTCTTTTGAGTTTGTTAACAAGTATTATTCTACTTTGAATACGTTGCAACGCACATGCAAATTTCTAGTAACAATCTAAATATTACCCGTGATATCCTTGACACAATGTTGGTTTTAGATGCACACCTTTATCAAGCTAGATTTGTTGCGTGTGCATTGCATGTTGATGTAAATTGGGCTTCACTAATTTTGTGTTTGTCCATTATTTTCGAAGTCTGCCCTGATGTACATGGTTAGCAGTCAGGGAAACTAGATATAGTTGATGTTTGATTATAGTTACTTAATGTTGTGTTTACCCTTTTGCAAACTTTTACATACTCATCTAAATTTGTGAGATTTGAGCCAGTAGAGACAACACATCGTGATCTTTTAACCTTGCATTCCGTGTCATCCCCCATGGTCCAGCAGTCCGTGTCGTTGTCCTCGTGCCTCGATGTGTGGTGCTGAAGAGAAGAACGATGGCCTCTGCCATTGCCATGATAGACGGCGCACGCAGGTGGCTGCAGGGGGGAGGTGCGACAGAGGGGGCTTGTGCAGGGGGGCGGCGATGCGCGGCGGGGCGACAGAAGCTACAAATCGTCTCCTCCTGCGGAGTATGGCCTGCTCGGCGCAGTGTTTGGTCTGCAGCCTCTACCAGACTCTCTCTCCTCCCCGTGACTTCTCCTTTTACCAATACCTGATACTTGCATAACTTAATTCGTTGTTGCACAACTTCATTTGCTTTGTGGCAGCAGAGGAAAGGGGGAGAAACTGCGTCCATTGTACCACTACCATGCTTGACCTTTGAGTAACATTTGTTTCATAGGAGAATTCGATGTGTGTTCTGAAGTAAGAAGATGACCGCTATCCTATTTCTTATGTAGATTCTAGACGATACACTTGTACGGTTGTGCTAATAGATGAGTCTTAGACCATGTATATTCTCTAATTTCCCCCTTAGCTTGAACCATCTATTTAACCAGACAATGTCGCGGCTAACTCTAAGAGGAAAAGTTTATCAAAATTGCTCATAAGCTTGTGGTAGTTCATCTATCTTGCAAGAGGATCTGAGGAAAATCTGATTCAACGCAACGGGAGGGGAACTAGCTGTGGTAATTTTGGGTACTGCCCGCAGATTTTGTACATAGAACATCAACCATCGTCACTGACAGTGGTAGTACTAAATGTGTCCGATCTTCTTCGGCAGATATATGTACTGCTGATTTGGTACATATAGCTTCTATCCTGCTAATTTTGTTGGTTTGTTGAATTATCTTCTTGTAATATACATGCATCAGCTTACTCAAGATAAACTTCCTGAAGAGGTCCGCCTATTGCTTGATGACGCTGTTGCCGGAAACACGGCCAAGGTAGCTGTGCTCCTCATGATGGAGCAGCGCCTGGGCATGAAGGTATTATTTGGTGAATTCCCCTGCAGTACTAGTCATTCAATGACTCCAACTTCACAAATTTAAATGCGCGAGGTGCTGCTCCCCAACAAACAACTCCGACCTCTGCCTGAGGCAAAGCTCAGCCAAAGGTGTGACATGGAGCGTGAGAAAATATAAAATTTGGTCAAAGTAAGTTTGACTTTGATCAAATCTTATATGCAGACTAAAAAAAACGGAGGAAATATGTTTCATCATGATAAGATAATCTACTAGTCTGTTGATCAGTAGATAAGCAGAATGATAAGTCGTAACCCTTCAGCAGTCAATCAGATAGCGAAATGTGGACTGTACACGGTCGTTTCGGGTCAGCGGATGAGGTAAAATCATGTCGCACCGACAGTATAACACAGCGTGATTTGGCTTACCCTTTCGAGAGCATCTCCAACAGCTGCCCCAAAAAGCACGCGCGGGACGTTTCGGTGCGCTCCTGCGTTGGCGGGATACTCGCGCGCGGGAATAATTTGCGCGCGCAGGGAAAAAGGCGGCAGCTCGCACGTTATTTTTGGCGCATCGCTTTCGGCGCGCATTTAAATTGCGGCGCTCGTCACGCGCCTATTCCACACACTTCTCTTCCTCTTCCGCTGCCACGCGCACCTCCATCGCTTCCTCGTTGCTTCCGCTGCCACGCGCGCCTCCACCCCAACGGCGGGTACTACTCCGAGATACGGTCCGGCGAACTCCGGCTCGGCCTCGGCACCTTCGAGATGGCGCACGAGGCCGCCCCGCACGTACGACGCGGCGGTGTGACGCCTAGGCAGGCCGCGCCCGCAGATGAACTTCCAGCAGGCGCTGGACGACGCCCCCCCCCCTCGTCTTATTCGCGCACCGCCGCGAGGAGCGGTTGGACATGCGTCGGCGGAAGGCCCTGGCGATATCGCAATGCGAAATCGTTCAGAATGGTGGGCCGACGATCTTTACGTCTGATGATGATCGTTGGGAGGACATGTGGCTCGATACCTCGGACCAGACCAGCAAGGATGACGATGATGATGATGGTGACGACGACTGGGAGTAGGCTGTAGTTGCACTATCTAGTAGTTTGTGTCGTTGCACCGTAATTTCTTATCTATCTATGCTATGGAACTATGTATCATTTTTTTATCTATAAATTTTATTTATCGTTTTATTAAGAAAATGTACGCAATGTTTAGCGCGTGCTGCATTTTAGCGCGGCCGCTGGAGCTACGCGCGCGCTCAATTTTAACGCGGCTGCTGGAGCCAGCGCCGATGGCCGCGCCAAACCAGGCGTACGACGCGCGGCAAATGAGTTTTTAACGTGGTGCGTTGCGCGGCTGTTGGAGATGCTCTGAGCTCTTCACCTGGTGCTGGGGCGGCGCACGAACCGGCGGCCGCCCGCTTGGAGCCCCGTGACGAGATGGGCCTGACGGGAGGCTAAACCTCAGCCTCCAGGAGGAGGACAGGTCGAGGAGGAACCCGATGGCTAGGCCCGGGAGGAAGTTGGCCGGGCGGAGGCCCGCCGCAAGCCACGGCCCCTCGTCCTGCGAAGGGGGGGCAGAAGAGAGGGCTAGGGTTCAGGAGCGGAGTCGCCGGGGCTGGTGACAGTATCAGTGGGGGTGGACGCCGGAGGCAAGTGGGTGTGTGGTGCTCACCTTCCTTTTGCCGCCGTTGTTGGGGTTTCGCCGCAGCGGAGCAGCCATGGATTGGAAGCAGAGGGGAGAGGCAGTGCTGTGTTTTTTTTTTGCGACCAGGCAATGCTGTGTTTTATTTTGAAAGGAACACCATTGCATTTCATTACCGCACCATACTGGCAGAGACGCCAAATACAATGTTGGTTACATCAGGAGGGAATTACATGCCCGTGGGCAAACAGAAATATTGAAGCTATCAAAGGATACATCTAGCTGGAATTTAATCTCTCTAAACAGGGTTCCAAGATGCGACCAGTCAAAATCGCTGCTAGTGATAGCTTGTTTCAGGTTTAGAGCGTCTGTTTCCAAGATTATACGTCTGCACCCCATTTCTGATGCACACCAAATTGCATTAAGAGCTGCATGTGCTTCAGCTTGTAAGGCATCACCCATATTCTGTAAATGTCCTGCACCAGCAGCCAACACTTCTCCATTTTCATTCCTGATGACAATGCCCCATCCTCCTGAATTTGTGTCTTCCCGAAAAGCACCATCACAATTAATTTTCAAGAAGTTTGCAGGAGGTGGTTTCCAAACCTGGGCTTATCGTTGGCAGAAACTTTTCCTTTTGTTCAACAGGTTCATGTACTCACCCACATGCTTCATTACTGAAAATTGGAGATCTTCAATGGTTCTTGAAGCCTCGCCTTGATTGCACTTATTTCTGTTTGACCACCATAGCCAGAGTAGTGTGCACCAGGCAGTGCTGTGTTGATAGCGTCGTCGTGTTACTATACGGCAGTCGGTACATGGGCCAGCAGTGCTGCTACTGTGTAATAGGCCGGCCCATCCCATGCAACGTGGGCGAGCGCCCGGTCCGCCACGCAGGAGGCGAGATATAAACATGCCTAAGATATCCCCCGTCTCTCTGTCCATCGCAGACTCGCGGCCGAAAAATCCCCATCTTTCTTTCATGCTCCCCGGCGGCGAAGGTCCTGTCACCATAAAGTCAAAGACATGGACGAACACTTTGTGCAGAGCTGCCCGCCGGCCAAGGTTGTCTCTCTCCTCCCGCTCGCTGGCTTGTACGAGGAGAAGATGGAGGCACACACAAAGTAATAACCTGATCTCTCACACTAGCGCACACAAAGGAAACATCAAACATCAATACTAATAGCACATGTACAGGGCCGTTGGACAAGAATGTAGTAGGTGTAGTGTAACAGCTAACAGGCACACGGAACTTCTAAAGTAACCGTCGTAACCAAGTCACCGCTGCAGTCACAAGAGCTATAGCTTGCAACTCAACTTATGCACTTGGACAGAAAGGGGTGAGTAAATAAGTTGCACTGGTGTAATATCTTTCACTGTACTACATGTGAAAAATGATGGATTCTTATACTTTTTTAGCCCACATCAAATGGTCACCGATATTCACGTATATTAAGTAAAAAATATAATTTAAACACACGGTTTAACCAAACCTTCAAATATTTAGAACATATTTAATTACATAATGTGTATGCTATTACTTCATATAAGAAAGCTCAATTGCAAATATAAAGACGATATAAACATATTTGCACATAAATAAAAAGACATATGACACAATGTAAAAAAAACTAGGAGGTCAAAAATAATAAGCTTGGTCGGTTAATAATAAAGAAAATATCAAAAAAGGTAAACTATAGTTTCATCCCAACGGGAATCACCAAATGATCCACAAAATGTCCACACCAGCGTATCTGGACATTTTTTGCCATCCAACGGGAGTCATCAAATGCCCGCGACTTGTCTGGACGTCTGAAGTCCCACAAACCAGAACCAAACTAAGGGGCAATTTAGCGACGTCCGAACACACAGCGGACACACCAACTCAGCCACCTTTTTCTCTTCCTCCTTTCTCTCTGATTTCTTCATTGGACAAGAGACGAACATTTGATGAATATGATTGGATGGCTGCCTCACATGTTTGAGGACGTTCGTTTTGATGACTCCCGTTGATATCCTCACTAGTAGCAAAAAATCCTCCCTAATGCAAAACACAAGAAAATAACAAAGTGTAGGATTTATCGACTCAAAATGAAGTATCAGAAGATACATAACACAATGAGCAGACACCCAACCTCTGTATAATTAGAATGCACACACATGAAAGCATGCCATCACTAACAAAGTCATATAAAACCGAAGCTAAATGTAAGCAAGGAAATAAAAGCCCCAAAGCAATCCGATTCGTGATCGATAAACTTTAGCAATGACCATGTCCGCAACAACCATCTCATGACACCGCATCGGCGACAAAGTTCTTCAACAACAACATCTTCAGAAAGGGAGCGACACTCAAGCGCCGTTTTCACTGGATCCAACCACCGAGGCCAAAATCTTGGTTTTCAGCCTGAAGAATCAATCCAAGCATATACGACTAATGCCTTCAATAAGGTAACAATATAAAAAAACATCGCCATTGCCAGGTGTAAACAGCTCGGGCTAGACCTAAGCTGTCACCCCGGAGCTCGAGACTGGGTGTTCGAGTAGCACCTCTATCAAAGTCACTCAAGGGTTGTCTTCAACACTTTCCAATGATCCCAGCAGCTACATGCGATGGCACCGCCGCCGTTGCACAACCATCCCTCCACGTCAAGCTAGCATCCATAATTTGCATCTCACCACTCAAGGCAACCCCTGAATCTAGAGAGATGAACACTCCCGAAGATCTTTCGGCGACTACCGCTATTGTGAAGTCATAGGACACTAGTAGAAAAAGGGCTATTGTCCCGGTTCGTGAGGCCCATTTGTCCCGGTTCCTGAACCGGGACTAAAGGGTCGTTACTAAAGCCCTAGGCCTTTAGTCCCGGTTCTTACACGAACTAGGACAGATGGGCCTCCACGTGGCCGGTGCTGCGAGCCCTGGCAGGAGGGCCTTTGATCCCGGTTGGTGGCACCAACCGGGACCAAAAGGCATCCACGCGTCAGCTGTTCAGGGGCTAGGGTTTTTATTTTTTTTGAAAGGGGGGGGGGGAGGATTTGGGGGTTTTGTATGGTTAATTAAGGTGTTTCATATATTGTGTTAGGTAGCTAATTAATTAATAGAGAGAAATGTCCTCTCTTATCTCCGTGCTTGGTCGACTGTACGTACTATACGTATAGAGAGGCCCTCGACACGCTAGCTAGTAAGCAAATAAAGGAAACCATTAAGTACAGAAGTTCGTCATGCATACCGAGAGAAGTGATCGACCTCTCCTTCTCCGAGAGATTGGTCGAACAACAAGTTTTCGTATTATCTATCCGACGCTACTGGCTACATACATATACAATATGTAAGATCTCTTACAATCCCCTAGCATCTGAAGTCAAGTTTCACATGGTATTCTTCGTCTTTATTGATGACGTGGTCAAGAAAGAATCCCGCCAATTCCTCTTGAATTGCTTTCATGCGATCTTCTGGTAGGAGTTCATTCCGCATCTGCCACGTCTAATTTGAAGAAGGGGGTTAATACATATATATATGAATGAAACTCAACAGAAATGATAGTGTAATAAAATGAAATTGTGAATATTATTGCTTATGAACTTCATATTGTCTTTTAGAGTAGCCCCGCTTATCTTTGCAAGTCGCGTTGTAGATGAACTCGCACATGTAGTATCCACAGTAATCATTCCCTTATTCCTGCCACAAGCATTTTACGAGAAATAGAGGTCAATCAAACTGATAATGAAGCATTATAAATGGCATTGATGAAAGTAGCTACAATCAACGGGAGATGCGCGGAAGTAGCTAGCTAGTAGTACTTACTTTCGGGTATGTATATCACAGCTCCCTCGGCAGTCCCGGAGCTTCTGCGGTGAACCTTTTCCAAACCCTGCAAGACAAAAATAATAATTATTACTTGAGATATCACGAAATGAACAAAAAGTTACCGATATGGTGCGATAATGATCGATTGAACTTACTTGTTGAGAATTTTAGTCATGTCCACATATGTCTCGGGATCTTTTCGTCTCGAGTCTAAGACGATTACTAGTCCCTGCTCAAACTTAATCTCCAGGAGAATATAGTGGAAGCTGCGCACGCATGCATAACTCATCAATTAATTACACTACTATAACCTCGAGTAATAAGGAAAACCGAATATGCACAAGACAGTAACACTCACTTGAAGTTGTAAGGAAAGAGTATTTTATCTTTGTTTTGATTTATTACCAACGATTTGAGCAAGTTGGCCTCGGCTTCTTTGGCATTCTTTTTAACCGTAAATTCATCTATGAGATTTGTGTTAATGAACCCAATATCATACATTTCTGCTTTTCTGCACTCGACGATCTTCAATCTACATCCCCTGGGCTCACGAACCGGAACGAATGCCCCCCATGGGTCACGGTTCGTGCAGAACCGGGACTAATGGGCTGGCTAGGCCCGAACCAAAGCCCTGTTTTCTACTAGTCGGAGGTCGTTGCAGGACAGTCAACAGTCGCTCGCACAGGCCGGCTGGATCTTGATGACCACCACCAAGGTGTGGACTGTATTTCTGCCGACCGCCTCCCGACAGAGAGCCAAACACACGTGGTCAACCCTTCGCAGCCGCCGTAGTCCACCTACCTGTTGGGGAACGTAGTAATTTCAAAAATTTCCTACGCGCACGCAAGATCATGGTGATGCATAACAACGAGAGAGGAGAGTGTGATCTACGTACCCTTGTAGATCGACAATGGAAGCGTTAACTTGGTTGATGTAGTCGTACGTCTTCATGGCCCGACCGATCAAGCACCGAAACTACGGCACCTCCAAGTTTTAGCACACGTTCAGCTCGATGACGATCCCCGGACTCCGATCCAGCAAAGTGTCGGGGAAGAGTTCCGTCAGCACAACGGCGTGGTGACGATCTTGATGTACTACCGTCGCAGGGCTTCGCCTAAGCACCGCTACAATATTATCAAGGATTATGGTGGAAGGGAGCACCACACACGGCTAAGAATATGATCACGTGGATCAACTTGTGTGTCTAGGGGTGCCCCCTGCCCCCGTATATAAAGGATCAAGGGGAGGAGGCCAGCCGGCTCCTATGGCGCGCCAAGGACGAGTCCTCCTCCTAGTAGGAGTAGGACTCCTACAAGGAGGGGGAAAGAAGTGGGGAGGGAGAAGGAAAGGGGGCGCCGCCGCCCCCCCTCTCCTAGTCCAATTCGGACCAGGGGGGAGAGGCGCGCGGCCCACCTTTGGCTGCCCCTCTCTCTCCCACTAAGGCCCATATGGCCCATTAGCTTCTCCCGGGGGGGTTCCGGTAACCCTCCGGCTCTCCGGTTTTCTCCGAAATCACCGGAACACTTCCGGTGTCCGAATATAGCTGTCCAATATATCAATCTTTATGTCTCGACCATTTCGAGACTCCTCGTCATGTCCGTGATCACATCCGGGACTCCGAACAATCTTAGGTACATCAAAATGCATAAACTCATAATATAACTGTCATCGTAACCTTAAGCGTGCGGACCCTGCGGGTTCGAGAACAATGTAGACATGACCGAGACACGTCTCCGGTCAATAACCAATAGCGGAACCTGGATGCTCATATTGGCTTCCACATATTCTACGAAGATCTTTATCAGTCAGACCGCATAACAACATACGTTGTTTCCTTTGTCATCGGTATGTTACTTGCCCGAGATTCGATCGTCGGTATCTTAATACCTAGTTCAATCTCGTTACCAGCAAGTCTCTTTACTCGTTCCGTAATACATCATCTCACAACTAACTCATTAGTTGCAATGCTTGCAAGGCTTATGTGATGTGCATTACCGAGAGGGCCCAGAGATACCTCTCCGACAATCGGAGTGACAAATCCTAATCTCGAAATACGCCAACCCAACATGTACCTTTGGAGACACCTGTAGAGCTCCTTTATAATCACCCAGTTACGTTGTGACGTTTGGTAGCACACAAAGTGTTCCTCCGGCAAACGGGAGTTGCATAATCTCATAGTCATAGGAACATGTATAAGTCATGAAGAAAGCAATAGCAACATACTAAACGATCGGGTGCTAAGCTAATGGAATGGGTCATGTCAATCACATCATTCTCCTAATGATGTGATCCCGTTAATCAAATAACAACTCTTTTGTTTATGGTTAGGAAACATAACCATCTTCGATTAACGAGCTAGTCAAGTAGAGACATACTAGTGACACTTTGTTTGTCTATGTATTCACACAAGTATTATGTTTCCGGTTAATACAAATCTAGCATGAATAAACATTTATCATGAAATAAGGAAATAAATAATAAATTTATTATTTCCTCTAGGGCATATTTCCTTCAGTCTCCCACTTGCACTAGAGTCAATAATCTAGTTCGCATCGCCATGTGATTTAACAGCAATAGTTCACATCACTATATGATTAACACCCATAGTTCACATTGATATGTGATCAACACCCAAACGGTTTACTAGAGTCAGTAATCTAGTTCACATCGCTATGTGATACCACTGTTGGGGAACGTAGCAGAAATTCAAAATTTTCCTACGTGTCACCAAGATCTATCTATGGAGAGACCAGCAACGAGGGGAAGGAGAGTGCATCTACATACCCTTGTAGATCGCTAAGCGGAAGCGTTCAAGTGAACGGGGTTGATGGAGTCGTACTCGTCGTGATCCAAATCACCGATGACCAAGTGCCGAACGACGGCACCTCCGCGTTCAACACACGTACAGCCCGGTGACGTCTCCCACACCTTGATCCAGCAAGGAGAGAGGGAGAGGTTGAGGAAGACTCCATCCAGCAGCAGCACAATGGTGGTGGTGGAGGAGCGTGGCAATCCTGCAGGGCTTCGCCAAGCACCACGGGAGAGGAGAAGGACTTGGGAGAAGGGGAGGGCTGCACCAGAACATTGGTATGGCTGCCCTCCCACCCCCACATATATATAGGGGCAAGGGAGAGGGGGGAGGCGCAGCCTTGGCCCTTCCTCCAAGGAAGGGTGCGGCTAGGAGGAGTCCCTCCTCCCCAAGGCACCTCGGAGGTGCCTTCCCCCTTTAGGACTCTTCCTTTCCTTATCCTTTGGCGCATGGGCCTCTTGGGGCTGGTGCCCTTGGCCCATATAGGCCAAGGTGCACACCCCTACAGCCCATGTGGCCCCCCGGGGCAGGTGGCCCCACCCGGTGGACCCCCGGGACCCTTCCGGTGGTCCCGGTACAATACCGGTGACCCCGAAACTTGTCCGGTGACCAAAACAGGACTTCCCATATATAAATCTTTACCTCCGGACCATTCCGGAACTCCTCGTGACGTCCGGGATCTCATCCGGGACTCCGAACAACATTCGGTAACCACATACAAACTTCCTTTATAACCCTAGCGTCATCGAACCTTAAGTGTGTAGACCCTACGGGTTCGGGAACCATGCAGACATGACCGAGACGTTCTCCGGTCAATAACCAATAGCGGGATCTGGATACCCATGTTGGTTCCCACATGTTCCACGATGATCTCATCGGATGAACCACGATGTCAAGGACTTAATCAATCCCGTATACAATTCCCTTTGTCTATCGGTACGATACTTGCCCGAGATTCGATCGTCGGTATCCCGATATACCTTGTTCAATCTTGTTACCGGCAAGTCTCTTTTACTCGTTCCGTAACACATCATCCCGTGATCAACTCCTTGATCACATTGTGCACATTATGATGATGTCCTACCGAGTGGGCCCAGAGATACCTCTCCGTCACACGGAGTGACAAATCCCAGTCTCGATTCGTGCCAACCCAACAGATACTTTCGGAGATACCTGTAGTGTACCTTTATAGCCACCCAGTTACGTTGTGACGTTTGGCACACCCAAAGCACTCCTACGGTATCCGGGAGTTGCACAATCTCATGGTCTAAGGAAATGATACTTGACATTAGAAAAGCTTTAGCATACGAACTACACGATCTTGTGCTAGGCTTAGGATTGGGTCTTGTCCATCACATCATTCTCCTAATGATGTGATCCCGTCATCAACGACATCCAAATGTCCATGGTCAGGAAACCGTAACCATCTATTGATCAACGAGCTAGTCAACTAGAGGCTTACTAGGGACATGGTGTTGTCTATGTATCCACACATGTATCTGAGTTTCCTATCAATACAATTCTAGCATGGATAATAAACGATTATCATGAACAAGGAAATATAATAATAACTAATTTATTATTGCCTCTAGGGCATATTTCCAACAGTCTCCCACTTGCACTAGAGTCAATAATCCAGTTCACATTGATATGTGATTAACACTCAAGGTCACATCCCCATGTGACTAACACCCAAGAGTTTACTAGAGTCAATAATCTAGTTCACATTAACACTCGATGAGTTCTGGGTTTGATCATGTTATGCTTGTGAGAGATGTTATAGTCAACGGGTCTGAATCTTTCAGATCCGTATGTACTTCGCAAATCTCTATGTCATCTTGTAGATGCAGCTACTACGCTATATTTGGAGCCATTTCAAATAACTGTTCTACTTGGAGCTATTCTAAATTGTTGCTCCATTATACGTATCCGGTATCTCTACTCAGAGCTGTCCGGATAGGTGTTAAGCTTGCATCGACGTAACTCTTTACGTCGAACTCTTTATCACCTCCATAACTGAGAAAATTCCTTAGTCCACTATTTACTAAGGATAACTTTGACCGCTGTCCTGTGATCCATTCTTGGATCACTCTTGTACCCCTTGACTGACTCATGGCAAGGCACACTTCAGGTGCGGTACACAGCATAGCATACTTTAGAGCCTACGTCTAAAGCATAGGGGACGACCTTCTTCCTTTCTCTCTATTCTGCCGCGGTCAGGTTTCGAGTCTTACTCAATGTTCACACCTTATAACACAGCCAAGAACTCCTTCTTTGCCGATCCATTTTGAACTCCTTCAAAATCTTGTCACGGTATGTATTCATTGGAAAGTACTATTAAGCGTTTTGATCTATCCTTATAGATCTTAATGCTCAATACTCAAGTAGCCTAATCCAGGTTTTCCATTGAAAAACACTTTTCAAATAACCCTATATGCTTTCCAGAAATTCTACATCATTTCTGATCAACAATATGTCAACAACATATACACATCAGAAATTCTATAGTGCTCCCACTCAATTCTTTGGAAATACAAGTTTCTCATAAACTTTGTATAAACCCAAAATCTTTGATCATCATCAAAGCATACATTCCAACTCCGAGATGCTTACTCCAGTCCCTAGAAGGATTGCTGGAGCTTTGCATACTTATTAGCATCTTTCAGGATTGACAAAACCTTCCGGTTTGTATCACATACAACCTTTCCTCAAAAAAACATCGAGGAAACAATGTTTTGACATCCTATCTGCAAGATTTCATAAATAATGCAGTAATCGCTAATATAATTCCAACAGACTCTTAGCATCGCTACGAGTGAGAAAGTCTCATCGTAGTCAACTCCTTGAACTTGTCGGAAAACATCTTAACGACAAGTCGAGCTTTCTTGATGGTGATACTTACCATCATTGTCCGTCTTCCTTTTAAAATCCATATGTACTCAATAGCCTTACGACCATCGAGCCGTTCTGCCAAAGTCTACACTTTGTTTTCATACATGGATCCTCTCTCGGATTTTATGGCCTCGAGCCATTTTGGAATCCAGGCCCACCATCGCTTCTCCATAGCTCGTAGGTTCATTGTTGTCTAGCAACATGACTTGCAAGACAAGATTACGTACCACTCTGAAGTAGTACGCATCCTTGTCATCCCACGAGGTTTGGTAGTGAATTGATCTGAAGTTTCATGATCACTATCATAAGCTTCCACTTCAATTGGTGTAGGTGCCACAGGAACAACTTCCTGTGCCCTGCCACACACTAGTTGAAGAGACGGTTCAATAACCTCATCAAGTCTCCACCACCCTCCCACTCAATTCTTTCGAGAGAAACTTTTCCTCGAGAAAGGACCCGATTCCAGAAACAATCCCTTATTGCTTTCGGATCTGAGACAGGAGGTATACCCAACTGTTTTGGGTGTCCTATGAAGATGCATTTATCCGCTTTGGGTTCGAGCTTATCAGCCTAAAACTTTTTCACATAAGCGTCGCAGCCCCAAACTTTTAAGAAATGACAACTTAGGTTTCTCTAAACCATAGTTCATACGGTGTCACCTCATCGGAATTACGTCGTGCCCTATTTAAAGTGAATGTGGTTGTCTCTAATGCTTAACCCATAAACTATCGTGGTAATTCGATAAGAGACATCATGGTATGGATCATATACAATAGGGTGCAGTTATGATGTTCGGACATACCATCACACCATGGTGTTCCTGGCTGTATTGGTTGTGAAACAACTTCCACAATGTCTCAATTCTGTGCCAAACTCGTAATTCAGATATTCATCTCTATGATCATATCATAGATATTTTATCCTCTTGTCACGACGATCTTTCAACTTCACCCTGAAATTACTTGAACCTTTCAATAATTCAGACTCGTGATTCATCAAGTAAATGTACTCAAATCATCTGTGAAGTAAGAACATAACGATATCCACTACACGCCCCAGCACTCATTGGACTGCACACATCAAAATGTATTACTTCTAACAAGTTGCTTTCTAGTTCCATTTTACTGAAAATGAGGCTTTCAGTCATCTTGCCCATGTGGTATGATTTGCATGTCTCAAGTGATTCAAAATCAAGTGAGTCCAAACGATCCATTTGCATGGAGTTTCTTCATGCATATACACCAATAGACATGGTCCGCATGCCTCAAACTTTTCAAAAACGAGTGAGCCCAAAGATCCATCAACATGGAGCTTCTTCATGCGTTTTATACCGATATGACTTACGTGGCAGTGCCACAAGTAGGTGGTACTATCATTACTATCTTTTGGCATGAACATGTGTATCACTACGATCGAGATTCAATAAACCATTCATTTTAGGTGTAAGACCATTGAAGGTATTATTCAGATAAACAGAGTAACCATTATTCTCCTTAAATGAATAACCGTATTGCGATAGACATAATCCAATCATGTCTATGCTCAACGCAAACACCAATCTCGATGGTAGAGGGAGCGTGCGATGCTTGATCATATCAACATTGGGAACACTTCCAACACATATCGTCAGCTCACCTTTAGCTAGTCTCCGTTTATTCCGCAGCTTTTATTTCGAGTTACTAACACTTAGCAACCGAACCGGTATCTAATACCCTGGTGCTACTAGGAGTACTAGTAAAGTACACATTAACACAATGTATATCCAATATACTTCTATCGACCTTGCCAGCCTTCTCATCTACCAAGTATCTAGGGTAATTCTGCTCCAGTGGCTGTTCCCCTTATTACAGAAGCACTTAGTCTCGGGTTTGGGTTCAACCTTGGGTTTCTTCACTAGAGCAGCAGCTGATTTGCCGTTTCATGAAGTATCCCTTCTTGCCCTTCCCCTTCTTGAAACTAGTGGTTTCACCAACCATCAACAATTGATGCTCCTTCTTGATTTCTACTTTTGTGGTGTCAAACATCGCGAATATCTCAAGGATCATCATATATGTCCCCGATATATTATAGTTCATCACGAAGCTCTAGTAGCTTGGTGGTAATTACTTCGGAGAAACATCACTATCTCATCTGGAAGATCAACTCCCACTCGATTCAAATGATTGTTGTACTCAGACAATCTGAGCACAAGCTCAACAATTGAGCTTTTCTCCCTTAGTTTGCAGGCTAAGAAAATCATCGGAGGTCTTATACCTCTTGACGTGGGCACGAGCCTGAAATCCCAATTTCAGCCCTCGAAACATCTCATATGTTTCGCGACGTTTCAAAACGTCTTCGGTGCCTCAACTCTAAACCGTTTAACTGAACTATCACGTAGTTATCAAAATGTGTATGTCAGATGTTCGCAACATCCACAGACAACGTTCGAGGTTCAGCACACTGAGCAGTGCATTAAGGACATAAGCCTTCTATGAAGCAATGAGGACAATCCTCAGTTTACGGACCTAGTCCGCATAATTGCTACTATCAACTTTCAACTAAATTTTCTCTAGGAACATATCTAAACAGTAGAACTAAAGCGCGAGCTACGACATAATTTGCGAAGACCTTTTGACTATGTTCAAGATAATTAAGTTTATCTTATGAACTCCCACTCAGATAGACATCCCTCTAGTCATCTAAGTGATTACATGATCCGAGTCAACTAAGCCGTGTCCGATCATCACGTGAGACGGACTAGTCATCATCGGTGAACATCTTCATGTTGATCGCATCTACCATACGATTCATGCTCGACCTTTCGGTCTCTTGTGTTCCGAGGCCATGTCTGTACATGCTAGGCTCGTCAAGTCAACCTAAGTGTTTTGCGTGTGTAAATCTGGCTTACACCCGTTGTATGTGAACGTAAGAATCTATCACACCCGATCATCACGTGGTGCTTCGAAACGACGAACTTTCGCAACGGTGCATAGTTAGGGGGAACACTTTCTTGAAATTTTAATGAGGGATCATCTTATTTACTACCGCCGTTCTAAGCAAATAAGATGTATAAACATGATAAACATCACATGCAATCAAATAGTGACATGATATGGCCAATATCATATTGCTCCTTTTGATCTCCATCTTCGGGGCTCCATGATCATCATCGTCACCGGCATGACACCATGATCTCCATCATCATGATCTCCATCATCGTGTCTTCATGAAGTTGTCTCGCCAACTATTACTTCTACTTCTACAGCTAACGGTTAGCAATAAAGTAAAGTAATTACATGACGTTTATGTTGACACGCAGGTCATAAATAAATTAAGACAACTCCTATGGCCCCTGCGGGTTGTCATACTCATCGACATGAAAGTCGTGATTCCTATTACAAGAACATGATCAATCTCATACATCACATATCATTCATCACATTCTTCTTGGCCATATCACATCACATAGCATACCCTGCAAAAACAAGTTAGACGTCCTCTAATTGTGGTTTGCATGTTTTACGTGGCTGCTATGGGTTTCTAGCAAGAACGTTTCTTACCTACGCAAAAACCACAACGTGATATGCCAATTGCTATTTACCCTTCATAAGGACCCTTTTCATCGAATCCGATCTGACTAAAGTGGGAGAGACAGACACCCGCTAGCCACCTAATGCAACTAGTGCATGTCAGTCGGTGGAACCAGTCTCACGTAAGAGTACGTGTAACGTCGGTCCGGGCCGCTTCATCCCACAATGCCGCCGAATCAAGATTGGACTAGTAACGGTAAGCATATTGAACAAAATCAACGCCCACAACTACTTTGTGTTCTACTCGTGCATAGAAACTACGCATAGACCTAGCTCATGATGCCACTGTTGGGGAACGTAGCAATAATTCAAAATTTTCCTATGTGTCACCAAGATCTATCTATGGAGTCATCTAGCAACGAGGGAGGAGTGGATCTACATACCCTTGTAGATCGCGCGCGGAAGCATTCAAGAGAACGGGGTTGATGGAGTCGTACTCGTCGTGATCCAAATCACCGATGATCCTAGCGCCCAACAGACGGCACCTCCGCGTTCAACACACGTACGGAGCAGCGACGTCTCCTCCTTCTTGATCCAGCAAGGGGGAAGGAGAGGTTGAGGAAGATGGCTCCAGCAGCAGCACGACGGCGTGGTGGTGATGGAGCTGCAGTACTCCGTCAGGGCTTCGCCAAGCACTATGGAGGAGGAGGATCTGTTGGAGAGGGAGAGGGAGGCACCAAAGGCGTGGTTGAGAGGCCCTCCTTTCCCCACTATACATAGGGAGCCTAGGGGGGGCGCCGGCCCTAGGAGATGCAATCTCCTAGGGGGGCGGCGGCCAAGGGAGGAGTCCCTCCTCCCCAAGGCACCTAGGGGGTGCCTTCCCCCTTTGGGACTCTTCCCCTTTTTTATCTCTTGGCGCATGGGCCCCTTGGGGCTGGTGCCCTTGGCCCATATAGGCCAAGGCGCACCCCCTACAGCCCATGTGGCCCCCCGGGGCAGGTGGCCCCACTCGGTGGACCCCCGGGACCCTTCCGGTGGTCCCGGTACAATACCGGTGACCCCGAAACTTGTCCCGATGGCCGAAATAGCACTTCCTGTATATAATTCTTTACCTCCGGACCATTCCGGAACTCCTTGTGATGTCTGGGATCTCATCCGCGACTCCGAACAACATTCGGGTTACTGCATATACATATCCCTACAACCCTAGCGTCACCGAACCTTAAGTGTGTAGACCCTACGGGTTCGGGAGACATGCAGACATGACCGAGATGACTCTCCGGTCAATAACCAACAGCGGGATCTGGATACCCATGTTGGCTCCCACATGTTCCACGATGTCAAGGACTTAATCAATCCCGTATACAATTCCCTTTGTCTATCGGTACGATACTTGCCCGAGATTCGATCGTCGGTATCCCGATACCTTGTTCAATCTCGTTACCGGCAAGTCTCTTTACTCGTT